>NC_090883.1:405076-427576 GCF_036669925.1 Montipora capricornis
AAGCCCTTAGGAGTAACTTTCTATGAAAATGCAACGGGATACCAACTTTGATAAATAAAGCTAGCTGGACGAATTTACTAACTGTTTTGCAAATCGATGTTTTTTTTTTACTTTGTTTAATCCGTTTAATCTTACATACATTTTTCTCGTTTTGTTCTTTCGTCTTGTATTCTGTATATGTGATTGCATTGTAAACGTGCACATTTGTCTGCAGGTATTTGTGTTTTTCAATAAAGATGTATTCATTCATGCACACACATTTTCAACCGCTCCCGTATGACAAACATTTGAATAGACGATTGGACATGGACGGCAAAGAGAACTAAAAACTATCCGTCCAGTTTCCGTACCACGGAAAAGCAAAGCAAAGCAAATATGTTTTGCGTCAGTCAGTTATCTGTCCGAAACTGAAACACCTTGCTATTTAAAGGGACACGGTCACGGTCTGTGCATGCTCGTGTAGCTGATCGAAATTTGAAAAAGTCAGCCTCACTTTTTCAAGTTACTAGCAATCACAAATTCAAAATAGCGTGTAGCGGAGGATCCGGGCATGGCGGTAAACGCATCAACACAGGGCGGAAACGAAAGGTCGAAGACAGAGGGGAATTTGCTTTAGATAAAGATAGCATTTGCTTTCTCAGGTAAATTAAGGCATGGATAAACAATGATTTAATAAAAACGTAATGGGGGGGGGGGGGGGTGGTCTAAGTCGGAGCACTTACGCATTAGAAAGATGAAACTTTGCCAGACACATACATGTGTAATTTCTGTCAATTTGGTGTGTTCCAATTATGCTTATGTTGTCACGTGACTGCATGCAGCCAGAAAGTAATAAAATGTCTTTAGACAATGGCAACACTTTTTGTTGCGAGTTATTAAACCGGACTGGTTTAGGACAATGTGTAATGCAAGCTTCTACAAAACTGTGCGTAGCCCTTTTTGAATTTTTTAATGTTTTTGAAAATAAACGGTTTTTTCAACTAGACCCAGTCCTCAAGGCAGTTTTATCCCATCTTGACGCCTTCGCTTTTAAATATCTAACAAAGGCCAAGCACAGAAGTGATATATTAATCGGCCTTAACATTATGCAACCGGTAAAACAATTGAGAACACACGAAAGAGTGTTGCCGTTTTTAAAACGTATGGAGGTCACGTGACCTAATTTGCATAATTAAAAAAAAAAGAAATTGACTTAAACTAAAAATGTAAGCAGCTGACAAAGTTTTATGGGTCTACATCTGAAGCTGTAAGAGATAGACCACGCCTCACTTTTGAAGTGAGCAAATTAAGGCAAATTGAGACCCATGTCTTAATTTACCTGAGTTATATAAACTTGATTTAATGCAAAATATATGCTGAATTCTTCAACTTACCGATATTTCCATAATGGCGATCGAGCGCGACAAGTCTCGGAGAGAGTGAATGCTACTGCGCATGTCAACCCGTGACAGTGTCCCTTTCAATTTCAATCGGGTTTCCACCCCAAGCAGTCGACAGTAACGGAAATTTAAACGGTATATGTTTTTAGATTATCAAATATTTTTTCATTTACTCAGGGCCTGTTCACATGGAGATGGGGGACTCCGGGTAGGTGAGGTTCCCCGCCTCGGTGGGGTAACTAATCTCTCTATACAATTTCTCTTGCATGCGAAGGCTCGCTTTTTTTGGTTAGGCGCGGTACCTCACCCACCCGGGGTCTCCCACTTCCATGTGAACAGGCCTTAAATCATTGCATTCTACAAAATAAGATGAACGAGCATTTTGGTGTCATGGACATGGAGCTGAAGTGGTTCATCGTATTTGACAAACCTAGAAGAACAATGGCATTATCAATGATAAGGAAATAATGCTTTGCGGAGTTTAGTTTTTATGTTTTTTTTTTTTTTTTTTTTTTTGCAGTTCCGTTTATTTAGCCACACTATTATTACAGCACAAAAAAAGGTTGACACATGACAAGGGAGCCCTGAAGAAACCATGGGGCTTATACTGGACCCCCTCGCTACAAGAAGAAAATATAAAACAGAAAAACCTTACATGGACTGATAAACTATAAGAACTGCACAACTAAATTACCATAATGATTAGACATAACAAGATGTTTTCCTTATTTGACGATGGTGGTAAGTAGGGGAGGGCATTAAAATATGATTAAGATGACAAAAGATAGAGCGCGTTTCAGTCGAGTATCGAAAAACCAAAACCACAGTAATTACTTTGACCAACCAAAGAGGACGGAAACAATCCAGTAAACCAATTGCAAAACTCGAAGTAATTACACGTAACGGACACAAAGGGCGGGAAAATGTGAACACGCGAGTCACGATTGGTTTTGGTTTCACTTCTGATTGATTGAAAAAATGGCGCGAGAACTGTGAACCAATCCCTGAGTGAAGTAATGCACAACCAAAGCAATTCGCTAATTGCTTTCGACACTCAATTGAAAACCACTCTAGTAGGGTAGGTTGAATTCCAAATTATAATACAGTATTGAAAATAAGGGTAGACTATTTATATTATTGTATTACACTTTGGGGTTCAACATACCATAGTAACCTAGCCTGCGAACGTAGACGTATTTCCGGCGGTCGTTTCTCTATGAATTTATACATGTGCGAGAGGGAGATCATTTTCGTCAACGAAAGAAATTTCTACACTAGTTTACTACAATAGTTAAAAACTCGAACAGAATCATCTGTTCACGCCGCCATAATTCTTAAATAGCCGTCAACAATTCGTGAACCGCAAGAAAATCTCAAAATTCGATCAAAATCAAGCAAAACCGACAAAATCTTCGGGAAACGGAAAACGTTTTCTAGGAAGTGGACAATAGAATGAGACAGCGGTTTCCAGTCTCTAAGAGGACTCGTAATTACAGTGAAACCTCTATATTAAGACGACCCCAATCAGCGGACACCCTCTGTTAAGCCGCCGTGTGTCGGAGAATAGAAATAGAGATCCCCAGAAATTAAATGCGATGGAGAAGCGCTACAAACCCCAAGAAAAGCTTCTCGAATATGCAAGATCTAAAGGCAATGAACAGATCTGCTGCAGGAAATGGTTCTTCAAAACCAGAAGCAAGCCACAATTCATGATTTCTTTGGAAAATAATGTGACATGACTGAGACACTTATAGAAAATGCGAAATATATGTATATTATGATTTTGAAAATTATGTAGGATAAAAACCGTTTAATGTGCTAATAATTAACAAATATTGTGCGATTTATCCAAAAACGGACCTCTACTAAGCGCCCACCCTCTATTAAGCGGACACTTGACAAGGTGCCAAGAGGTTTCTCTGTATGTGGCCATGAATTGCCATTTGGTATGCAAAGGGTTGATTTTTACCTGTAGTTTAATGGAGCCAAAAGCAAAGAATTGCTTTCATTTTCATTTCAGGCATCCTGCTGATAAACAGTCCGCTGTTTACAGATATTTCGCGACCATAATTTGTTGCCTGTCACCTCGCAAGGTTCATTTATACACAGTAGAACACATATAGTTGCGTATAATTACAACAGTAAATGTATTTCCTTATTCAAGCCAAGCGGCTAGGAGTTTCTCCTCTGCGCCTTCCTCTTTATTTTAATGTTGCAGCCGAAAGGTGTGATATATGTACAATTTGTTAAACTCAAGTAAAGCTATGATCCTCGCAGTTATAAAAGCAATTTTAGCAATTGCGTAGAGGGGAAGCCTGAAAAATTCAGGACTTCAACAATCATTGATTCATTCATCACGGGAACATAAGAACCCATAAATGAGACAGCTCCCAACGTCATTGACTTCATATCTCAGTTGGTTGAGAGCGTTAGAGCGTTGCACCGAGGTCACTGGTTTAAATTCCGTTGAAGTCCTGAATTTTTCAGGCTTCTTCTCTACGCAAGTGCTAAAGTTACGTTCATAACTGCCAGGATCATAGCTTCCCTTGATTTCATATCCGCAGTTCAATATATGATTCATTTCATACATCATTTCGTTAATTTGTAACTCTAAAACTAGTCTTTCCAAATTGATCAAAACCAGGAGCCCAGAACCTGGAGTCTACCACTCCAATACTTGGTCTGCGTAACTGCATTTTCACAGATCAAGTTATTTTTAGACGAATTCTGAAATAAGATTTGGCTTGTGCGAGTGCCTATTCTCAATTACATGGGTAACAACTTCTCATGCAAGACTTGGGATTGGCTGGACAGGTCTGGTTTCGCGGGAAAATCGATCTAACAATAAATCGGCTTGCAAAAAACGCTCCTATTCATTGGCTCCTGTTAAAAGATAAAACATGCCCTCCCCCTCAAAAAAGATAGAGCAAGAGAAAATAATGCGCAAAAAAATTGTTACAAGGCCAATGGAGGGAAAAAATCCATCATCAAAACTAACATCGATCTCGAGAAGAAAACGTCAGCAGACACCCAAACTTGGGCAAAGTTGTTTGGGGTCAAACATGGACACGTGCCATCATATCTGGTCTGAGAGGTCCACTTTTAGGCAGTGTGTAAGTCTTAATATAAAAAAAAGTTACTCTGTCACTTATGTCGGTTGCCAGCAGACACGGAACCAACTACTACTGTGGTGTACGATCCCCTGGGGGACCGCAGTTGCAAGTCTGCAGCTTTCTGTCCGCCTTTGAATAAACTTGGAATTTGCCGATCCCCTGGAAACTATGCGCTACGAGGTCATAGAATATCTAGACAGAAAAAAATGAATTTCCCAATTTAGAGACATTATCAGTGTTTTCTGCACCGGAGGAGTACCTAATATGCATGGCTTACCACAGAACTTTCGGGGATAAGTTGACATTGTAGACAGCAGCTAGTTTATTCAACTTTGAGATATGTCAACGTGAAGTCCTGCATTTTTCATGCTTCTCTACGCAAGTGCTAAAATTACGTTCATAACTGCCAGGATCATAGCTTCACTTAATTTCATATCCACAGTTCAATATATGATTATTTCATATATCATTTCATGCGTGGAGAGCGGTATTGTTTCATCTCTTGGCGTCGGTACACAACATAACTTTCAACGATTATCTTCCATCCCTTTATTGACTGTCTATATTGGCCACTACTCAGAAAACCAGGGGAAACATGTCTTTCCCCAAGACAGTGAATCAGCTCATAGAGGTGACAAGTTTGCTCGGAACCCAGAGATCGCCACGATCTAGATGAAAATGCAATGCCGTTGATTAGCAAGGGACAACAACAACCTCGAGGAATGTCAGTTTCATCGATCGACAGACTGGTCAACGAAATCGTTTTGAAGGAACTAGAATCTGCAACTAGTATTGCTGTCCGACATCGGGTGTTTCGTGGCATCATCCATATCGCTGCTGTGTGCATGCGCTTTCGAGAGGTCATGAAGACGCTTACCAACATGCTGCATCGGTTATTTAATATTGGCAATTTGGGAAGTGCCAGAAGACTTAGTCTAATGCGTAATTTCGGGCCTGGCAGTAGACTAGACCCTAAGAAAGTAGCATTGCTGTATGGGAAAAGAAAAAGAAAAATGCCAGGACGCCTCTTCATTGAGATTTTCAAGCTATCAAACGCCCATATTTAGCTCTTCATGGGTCTTTATTGGAAAATATAAAAGAGAAAGGAGTTTTTGGGTAACAACTTGGCCTTAATTTAAAAAAAAACCAAATATAATGAAATTTTACCAAGAATGCAATCTTTGTGACATCAAGGAACTCTGTAAGACATTTTTGTGTTTTCATTGCCAGTAGACATAAAGTAAAAAGTAAAGTAAAGCAACCATATTTAACGTCGATAACTCGTAACAGTAATTCAACTGACAAACCTGAGGTCGACGGTGCGCTCATTTTACTCCCCCCTCTCCATCAGTGCTCCGTTTTACGGGTATTTAAAGCTACTTAGCTAAACGGAAAGGAAAGAAGTCGAAACAAGGATGCGAGATCCGGGAATCGAACTCAGGACCTCTTGCACCAAGGCCGCGCACTAACCGACATCGACATCGTTGATATTGGACATCCATCTTTTGATTAACTGACACCTGTCAGAACAAGGTATCCGCTGACCAATATCACACGACCATATCGCGGGCTCAAGCTTAGGCTCACCGAGGTTAGCTATTTTTTTGAAGTTGACCACTGGCCAGGTACTGGTTTTCGATGGGATTGCAGGCTCAACCTAGGTGAACGTAAGAGAGGCTTCATTTTTCGCGCGCTTTCTGTGGCTCGATGCGGCTACACGGCCATACTATATATCAACGAAAGTTCTTACACAGTCAAATGCTTTTCGTGTTCAGGTGGAAAACGGTTTGGATGATGTTTTCTTTCTGCATTTTTCGCTGGTTTGAATCCAGTTTGACATATCACGATATCTGTGGTCCACACTGGTGGCTACGCAGTTATTCAAGTCAAGCATCGGCGGGATGTCAACTTAAAGCTGAGTGTTTATTTTTAATTTGCTTAGAGCCGCTTTTTTCTCTATATTTTTCTCTGTATGCCATTTTTGGCATATCTTTAGAAGCGCTGATAAGGTTACGTGATGCCTGGAGGACCTATGTCTAGAGCAGAAACGAAAGGACTGAGCGAAAGAGAACGACAACGACAAAACAGAATACCAGTAATAGCTCATACTTAGCACACAAATTCTTTCCTTGGGCACTAAACCGTTTGTTATTTTTACGGATGCGTTATTTAAAATGGGTGCCGTGCGTATTTTTAAAAGGTGGTTTAATCGGTTCTTCCTTTTTTCAGGAATGAAAATCGAATTTTTATTGTCAACTGGAATTAAATAACAATTATCTGCGGTACTCTTTTGGACATAAGGAAAAAGTTGATTTGTTGGTTTGTTTCTTTTCCTCTAAAATGCGAGCGAACGCGTGCTTTTTTAATCCGCTTGCCCAACTGGTTTTTGTTGTGCCTCGACAGTGACAAGAAAATTTTGCCCTTATGTTATAAACACGTTTTCGCAATGAGTTCTCGTAAAATTAGGGGGAAATCTCAGTAGCTTGTGTTTTCAGAAGTTTGTTTAAAGCACCCAAATGTTATTTAAGTGTTGGCGCAGATCGTGTTTGAAGTTCTTGGTTGCATTGCCGTAATTTGCCGATTCTTGTACTAAGCCAACCTGGCGTGTTTCAATGAAATACACCAAAAAGTGAATGATCTTAGTGGAATAAAGTACATCAATAAAACTCTTCTTTGACCTTGAACTGACAAAGTTGTTTTTGTGGCTTCTAATCTTAGCATGATTCCTATTACCTGGCTATTGAGAGTTGACTCTGAAATGGCTTTTTTTCGTTTTCAATTTGCTCGCTGAAGTTGTGCTTAATGCTTGTTTTCTTTTAAAACTCATTCGGTTCAAAAAAATAGTTATTGCCAAACTGGTGAATTGCATAGTAAATTATACTGGAAAAACCGATGTCGCACTCATCGCTTTGTAATTCATGCGATATCGGTTTTTAGCGTAAAATTTACCGAGGAAGTCATTAGTTAGGGAATGAATTTATCTACAGAAGAAAGCAAAGAAAATGATTTAATTATTAAAGCAGCAACCGGAAACATCAAAATGCCGACAATTCGAAACCTTTTATTTTCACAAACCGTACAGGCAGTAAGAATAAATAACCAGGGAGCTCCGCTTTTAGGCTTGGCTAAATCTATATATTAGATTTTACTCTGTCTAACGCCAAACAATTTTATTCCTCAATTCGGGCCATTTTAGGAGTCAATGGATTAAATGCAAGACAAGAGATGAATATTTTGAAAATGTAGCCGGTGTATCATTACGCCTGTGACAGTCTTGTCTATCCGTTTCGCCTTTGTAAGTGGCGCTAAAAGAACACTGGTCTTTAAAATTCACGTATTTTAGCACTTCAGTCATGTTTCTGGATCTTGAATAAGAGCGTTGTTATGGTCAAAAACAGCCATGAAAAAGAAGACACAAACTGCGTCATTATCACTCTCGTTCCCAGAGCTGCGTTCCTCTTGGCCAGCGCCTCGGATCGAGGCCTCGATCCGAGGCGCTGGCCAAGAGGATCGCAGCTCTGGGAACGAGAATGCGTCATTATCGACTTCTCATCACGCATGATCGGTGATACTTTGTTTCGTGACATAAAGATACATAACGAGCGAGAACAAGATATGATGAGGTTAGCGCAATGAAAAGACCTTTAGCCAGATATTATGAAGTAGATTTACCAGAAAGGTAAGAGGAAACTTTACCTATCTTAGGCTATGGTAAACATGTGTTCACATGGTAAGCGTTAAAAAGAAAGAAAAGCATCGAAGCGATTTTTGCCATTTCCATTTCGATGCCTTTGTGTTGCTACACCTCAACCATGACAAGGCAGACGTTAAGAAAACAAAATTAACAGAGATGAAGATAAAATAAAATTTGAAGAAAACTGGGGCAAGAGAACGCATAGAACTTACTATAACAGTACACTTCCTTTGTGTCGGTCATCTAAAGAGACTGTCTTCAATAGAGAAATATCACGCAAGCAATTGCCTTACACGTCTTCTCGTAATTGACATGAGTATGTTCCAGAATTGCATCTTAGCATGCTAAATACAGGATGAACTTCAGTGATGCAGTTTTGGTTGGCCGGGAAACAACATTGTGCCACCTAATTGACATGACGGGAATAATAGAGCCCTTGCCAAAATGCATCATGCATAGTTTTCTATCTGTGCATAGTTGATGTCTACCGAAACACTGATGGCAATTTCTTCTTCGTACTTTCTGGCTTATTTTAACAGAACAAATCACCTTGAATCAACGTCTTAGTAGCTTTGAAATATCGCCCACCCGACACTTTATTAATGATAAAATCACATCGCATGCAAGTTTCTTAAGCATCACGAACGCTATGTTTTGTTTTTACTTTCGAATTGAGCATGGGTACTTCACAAGAAACCGTTGAGGTTAAAATTAAGATCGATTTTCGAAGAGAAATTGCCACCCTGAATTGCTGAAAAGAAAAGCTCGGCTTTATTTATCCTAAGAATGGAGTCGGACTGATTGACCATGAAGGTGCACCCGCTACATACGGGGCTCTAAAACCTCTAAAAGTTATAGAATATTAAATGAGTGCTATCTTCTTACACGTCGTAAAAAGTGTAGTTACTGAACCGTAAATTGAAAGCTAAAATTTTACGAGAGTGCTTATGCCTAAAGTATTTGTTTTTGAAAAATGAGTGCTTAGAATTTTATAGTAATCAGTGCTTAGGCCTAAAAGTATTTGTTTTTGAAAAACGAGTGCTTAGAATTCATGGTGATCAGTAAAACCAACCAAACCTAGTGTGCAGTTTAGACGTTCTAGAACTCACTTAGGGAGTATTGCTATCCTAGAAGTTAGAACATAGAACGTCTAAACTTAGAACTTAAGAAGTTTCCACTTACGACCGTTTTATCTAGAATGCTATAAAACCATAACTAGAGCGGTTCTAGAATGCTATAAAACTTTTTATTTATAATTTCAACCATTTTAAATTCTATTTAATCACGCACTTTTTAGAGCTCTTCTAATTAGAGCAGTTCTAGAATGCTATAGGACTTACTAATGTCAAGACATGCACCTTTATGCAGGTTATGTGTTCGATATTATTACTATAAAACGAGTTCAAAAGTGTTGGTTTAGGTGGCTACTGAACCATACATCCTAAGCTGCTATATGCTGCAGCTGACTTTGATAGTCTAACGAAACACCTTATCTTACATTCATGGCCTGTGATGACAAATTCAAGTGTAGTTAATTTTCATTAATTGTCATTCCACTTACCAGAGTTAAGTCGAAGAGATTACCAGAAATTGTTACGTAAGCTAACAAGGGCAACTCTGCTAAATTTACCAAATTCTTGGTTTCTTTTTCCTCGGCGAGAACATCTATTCCTGGAATTTCCTTGTGATGTAGCCAGAACATTCTCATCTACTGCAGGACGTTGCTACATCCAGAAATAATGTTCAGTGAGAACACCTGAGAATATCCTCAGGGACCTTACTGATACTAAATCAACTGGGTTGGACGGTATATCTGCTTGGATGATTCTCTAAGAGTGCTTACCCACTTAGTGGTGTCACGCTATCAATGATAAAGGCGCCACAGCAGATGAAGGCAGGCACGTAGATGTTGTTTTCCTGGTCTTCGCCAAGGCATTTTACAGAAGGGCGCATGGCATACTGCCACAAAAGTTGTATAACGATGCACATTTAAATAGTGTCGGGAAAGATGATCTAAACGACCGAGAACAGAGAGTTGTCATAAAAAAAAGGAATCTACTTGATGTGCTATTCGAGCGGGTGTACTTCAAGGCTCCTTATAATGTCTACATATCGGGCCCTTTCTTTTTCGTAATCATCATAAGTTATGAAGATTACGAAAAAGAAAGGGCCCGATATATAGATATAATAAGGAGCCTTGAAGTACACCCATTCGAATAGCACACCATCTGCCTGGGCTAGCGATAGCAACACCGCGTCCGACTCGTTATAGTGTCGAAGACTGTGGTAAACTTCCCAAATGACCTGGTGGTCCGATTTACAGTTCGATCAAGAAAATCCATATTCCTGGAGTTAAAAAAACTTAATGGAGTTCAACGTAATCTTTTACGTAAATCACTGAAAGGTAAACACCTATTCACTCTGACTGCTTCCCTAGGGCCGCTGTTAACACGCCGGTTTCGTAATGATGGCTTGGTTACCAGCAACTATCATTTATCCTATAAAATAATATAAATATTGAATTACGTAAACATGATCCTGGGTCTTATCAAAAGAATTTATAAAGGGCTTAATATAAGATGGTTCCGACACTGAGAATGTTTTACCTTGTCCATGCAGGTCAGATCAGAGTAGGTTAGTACTTTTCAGTGTTGTGTGGTTATCTTATCATGTAAATTTGGTAAGAATTAAGAGAAGTGCAACTGAGTTTAATTTTAAGTATAGACCAATACAAGCAAAGGAGAAAAAAGCTCCATTTGTTATGCTTAGAGCAAAAGGGGATGTTTGCATCTTTTGAAGTCCGTAAAGTACAGCTAAGGCTTCACGTTGAATCTCCGCATATCTTTTATCCACCATCTGTTAAGCTTCGTGATGCATAAGTAACAGGGCGCATTTGATTCTCTACTTCTTGAAGAAGCACACACAACCCAGGAAACAGGGGCTGGCATCAACCACTAATTTGATTTCTGCTTTCATTGAGTAGTATAGGCTAAACACGGGGCTTTCGGTTATCAATTCCTTAATTCCTTTCTAAGCTGATTTCTCTGCTGTTGTCCACCTCCACGGTACTCCCTTTTGTGTCAGCTTCCTTAGGGGGCCAGTAAATGTTGTTAGATGAGCCCCGTATTGTAACAAATATGTGATGCTACCGAGAAATGAGCGTAATTGAGCTTGATCATATGGAAAAGGTGCCTCGAGAATGGCTTTCACCTTCCCTGGGACTGGTCGAACCCCATCAGCTGAAATAATATGTCCTAGGAATTTCAATTCGGACACTCTCATAATACATTTCTTTGCATTCAGCCTGATCCCCGAGGTTCGCGAGGTATCCAACGTCGTCCGTAGGTTCCACCAGTGTTCTTCTGGGGTCGATCCATACACAACGATATCATCAAAGTATAGTTCATCACACCACCCAGTCCTTCATGCACAATGCTCATAACTCTTTGATGCGCCTCTGGAGCTGACGCCAACCCGCCAACCCAAATGGCAACCTTTTAAACTAGTAGACCTTTCCAGCCGCCATGAAAGAAGTACTCTCTCGTGACTTCTCTGGCAACAGTATTTACCAATACGCTTTCCTTGGGTCCAATGTTGAAAACATCTTTGCTCCACTGAGTTGACGGAGCAGATCTTGGATCCGCGGAATCGGAAACCTTTCTCGTATGACAGCCTTATTCGCCTCTCTGAGATCTGCACAGATTCTCAGCTCACCATCTTCGTTGTAAACAATGTGCATTGGTGATAATGATAATAATAATAACTTTATTTATCGACCTTCGGAAAAATATACAGTAGATTTACATGTAAAATAAACATATATCAAAACGCATGAATTAAGATTTCAAAGGTACACTTAATAGGTTTAACTATGATTATCTTTGAATTAGTCTTGTTGCTGTAGGTATAAATGAACTCATAATTCTTTTAGTTCCTGATCTTGTTATTTTTACATTATTTTTTTGGATTTGACCTAAGGCTATAGTTCCTATTTACATGTGTAGTAATAAATACTTGATTAGGGTGTTCAGCATTGTTCAATGCTCTTTCGAGTTCTCATTTTATGTACTGTGATCGTCTTTCATCTAATGATGATAGGGTTGACCTAGCAGCACCAATGATGTCCAGACTCCTATTTTGTACTCTTTGGAGGTCATCTGCAAGGTATTGGGGCAGTCCGCCCCAAACCGGTGACGCATATTCCAAGAGAGGAGGAATTTTAGAACACTAAATGGTCAAGCCGACTTCCAATGGCATACCTGCTTTTCTGGTTTTTCGTAGATAGTAAAGTCTGTTATTTGCCTTTTTGACAGTTTGTTCAATGTGGTATCTCCTACCCATTTTATTTTGGTGCCATACTCCGAGTAATTTAAATTTAAGTACTCTTTCTAGATACACATCTTTGATATGCAGAGCGTCGGGTTGAGTTGGCGATTTCTGGAAAGAGATCAACATATCAGTCGTCTTTGTTGGATTCAACATGATGTTGTTTCTATAGACCAGCTCTGCAGACTGTCAAGCACTATTTGCAGGTTAGATTCACTACCTTTTGGGATACATTCAAACTCGGTACAGTCATCTGCATATTTACACATCATTCCTCTTCACGAAGTTCCTCTGGAATGAAATCATCAAAGTCGTCAATAAAAATGTTAAATAGTAGCGGTGATATTACAGAGCCTTGTGGAACTCCTGCCGGACATAGTACACCCGGAAGCTTTACTTGTTGGGATCTACTTTCCAAGAAGATTTGGATCCAGAGCCACAGATGTTTGAATGTATTTCTTGATTTTAGTTTGGTCGATAGGATGGAACTATGTCAAAGGCTTTGCTGAAATCAATAAAGAGGGAATGGATCGCTTTTCGACCCTCTGGGGTGTTGTCAGTACAAGTAAACAAGATAGATAGATAGATAGATAGATAGATAGATAGATAGATAGATAGTTTATTGACTGAATAAATGGCAGCCCGTGAAGGCTGAATTACATATTCATAAAACTAGAATAGATAAAATTACAAAACTAAGTATAAATTGTATTGCTTATAAATCCAATTAAAATATCAATGTTAAAGTCAATGTTCATTGTTTCTGTTAAGACTGGAGGTTATAATAAATGTATTTTTGAAACGGTCGGTTTTCCACTTTGGTATAGAAAAATATCTGTTATGCCTAAGAGAAAGTATTGAATTGTTCTTGGGAGGGAGCAGCTTATTTAAACGGTTATCACTGACTTTTACTATGGCGTCGAACATCTTATCGCAGATAGCTTCATTATAAGTAGTAATCTCTGGAATACCAAGAAAATATAGAGCATCGTTGTACGCTATACTAGGGCAGATGATTGCCAATTCTCTTTTCTGGATGCGCTCCAGTTCGATTTTCAAATACTTTGGTAGTGCATTGTGGAACACAGGTACTGCGTAAGTTAGGATGGATCTAACACATGTGGTATAGAATAGCAGAAGGTCACTAAAGGGCACTTTTGCCCTTTTTAGCTGTACCAGAAAATACAAACGCTTGGCTGCTTTTTTGACTATCTAGATAATATGATTGTTCCACGAAAGATTATGTGATATTGTTACGCCAAGCAACTTTGCACTTTGAACGATTTCTAATTCCTCTCCGTTGATAAGGATAGGGTTGAACTCCGGTGATTTCTTGGCGAAAGAAATTCGCAGCTCTTTACATTTGTCGCTGTTGAGTTGAACTCTGTTGTCGATAGACCACTGGATAACTTGATTGGTAATAAGTTGTGACTTGCTTAAATTACCTTTGGCAACAATCTCAGATATTGTCGTGTCATCAACATATTTCCATAGCTGAGCATTTAAAGAGCTGATTTCCAAGTCGTTGATCAGGACAAGGAACAACCATGGACCAAGTTTAGTTCCCTGAGGGACCCCCGATGGCACAGGTGCCCACTCAGAGAAGCAGCCTTCAGATAATTTGATTCGCTGAGAACGGTCAGATAGAAAGTCGATAATCCAATTGATGATGTTATTCGGTAAATCTAATCTACCCAGCTTGCCTACCAAGATCGAGTGGTCTATGAGATCAAAAGCTTTTCGGTAGTCGAAAAGTATCACTCTAGCTGTTGCACCATTTCCATCAGCTCCCATCGCCCAGTTGTGTACCATGTGTATTAAAGCTTGAGTTGTTGATGACTTAGGAATAGCACCATACTGATTTGGATCGAGAACTTTTAAGACAGCCGGCTTCACATAATCGGCCACGATACAATCTTGAGCAATTTTCGATAGACATGAAGTTAAAGAGATGGGTCTTAGATCTTTCTTTAAGTCATTTACTGGTTTCTTCTTCTGTAATGGTGACACATTGGCAAGTTTCCACATGTGAGGTAGACGTTGTTACAAGAAAGAGGCACTTATTATCTTACTAACTGGATAAACGAGGAGGTCAGCGTATTCACGTAGTAACCAATTAGGTATATCATCAGGACCGCTTGCCTTTGATGGATTGAGTTTCGACAACAACTTGTGTATACGGAGCTCCGATGTATCAGGGAATTTCGATGAGATTTCGTCAGTGGGTAGACGAGTCCGCGGCTGGTGCAGACGATACTCTTGTAGGAGTTCTAAAAAGGCATCGTTGATTGCGTTCGCCAGGTCATTTGGAGAAAGTTCTTGAACATCATGAGCATGAATTTGACTGATCAGATCGCTTGAATGTTGCTGGGCTCCGCGTAGTCTTTTAACTTCTTTCCACCACACCCTTGGGTTTTTCTCCTTCATATTCTCAACTTTAAGCTTGTAGAAATTTGCTTTACATACTTTCCTCTCGCGGTTTACAACGTTCCTGTACAGCTTGTATTGCACTGATTTGGGGCCCTTATTATGGAAAGCTTTTTGTCTTTTCAGAATTAGTGATTTTAAATGCTGTGTCATCCACGGGGCGTCAGATGAACAAACGCGAACTTTCTTGACTGGTATGAGAAGGTCAAGACCCGCGTGGACTGTTTCACACAACATGCTTAGCATGTCTTCGCAGCTTTCAAAGGAGGTAAACAGACTAGGCCAATCCATACTGCTTAAGAATCTTCCCATTTCGGCTTTGCGGCTTGCTCGCATATCACGCTTGAATACATACTTTGTTGAGCGACTGCTAACACGAGTCCTTGGTTCTGCTGCTAGGGTATTATGGTCTGAAAGACTGAACGGCGGAAAATGACGTGGATCATCATAGAAATCATGTAGGTTGGTCAGTATCAAGTCGAGGATTGCGTCCTTTCTGGTTGGCTTTTTAACGATTTGCTTAAGACGAAAGTGCTTCTTCAATGATTTAATGTCGAGGCGATTAAAGTCACCCGCAACAATAAGTGCACAGTTGGGAAATTTCGACTCAGCAAAAGAGAGAGACCTGAACAAATGCTCGCGCATAGAGGAGTTCTCGGTCTCAGCCCAGTGAGGATGGTAAACTACAGCAACAATAAGGGATGAGAAACCTCTTGGCAGGCGGTTTGGCCGTAATTGTACCCACAAGACTTCGTGATCGTCACAACAGGACAATTCTTGAAGTTGTTTGAATCTGGAACCGTTTTCTTTAATATAGAGGCAAACTCCGCCATGATCGTTCGACATTCGATCTCTCCGAATGATGGAATAACCAGGAATATCTACAACGGTGTTTGCGATGGTTGTTTTCAGCCACGTTTCGGTAATAAAGGCGAGATCAACTTGAGTACGAAGGAGAAATTCTTGCACTTCCACTAACTTTGGTACAAGAGACATTACGTTTGATACCATGATCTTTGGTGTATAAAAAACCGATCTCTGAGGAGATTGATCTGAAGGATTTGGTCCCGAGGCCTGTACTACATCCCGCGAGAGCACTTGTAGATAGTTTACCACAGTTGAGTGAAAAGCGTTCCTGGCCAAGGTGTTAGCACTTCTAAAGGCTTTTGGCTTGCTTTTTCAACCGTTACATTATAACCTTAGTCTGCATTGTACCCCTGGTCTGCAGTCTTCATTTTACCCTGGCCAACTCAGTCGAAAATCCAACTCGAATTCCAACTCGAAAATCCAACACGAAATCCTAACTCGATAATTAGTCTATCTCCCTGTGAATCACCAGCTTGACAATGGTCAACTCTAACTAACAGCTTGGAAAGCTTGAATTCCATTTAAGGAGGCTCTAACCAGTTTTAACACGTTGAAGAGAAACTCTTCAGAAAGACTGACACTACAGACTGTATCAGGTAACAGCAATGTTATTTTACCATATGAAACACCGATTATTGCCGAATAAGAGGCGGTCATTGTTGAAAGGTTACCTTGGCAACCTGAAAGCCCAGCAAAAACACCCTATATTTGGCTTTAGTTGCTCATATCTCAAAACAAATTCGGGGACCCACATCTTTTATTGATAACAAAATGTTTTTATGCTCTTAGGCAAAATGATGTATACGCTGACGTGTGTGCTAGGCAAGTTTTCCTGAATATTGCTCATTTTGCCTTTTTCAGGGCACGAAAATCCTTTGGGACTTGAAAGCCCTGTTGGCTTTGTGTATGCACTGTGTACACTCCGACAGCAAGTATCTTATTGTTCTCTTTCAACTTGATCCCGTAAAAAAATGCGCTTGCTTGGTGTACAAATTACCAAGCTCATATTCCTCATTGTGGTTTGTGTCTTGGCGGTAGCTATTTTCTCAGGTAAGTTCCAATATTTCCTTAGAGTTCAATTTTTTTTAATGAAAGACCACCGCGATCTAAGAATAACAGAATCGATATTTAACAATTATTCTACGAGGGCGCGCTGGATAGGAAGTGACAGAAAACCAACGAGGCGCCCAAGTAGAGCAATTGTTTTATTAAAAACTCCATGGTGTTTCTGGGGGTAGTATTGTCGACTGAAGTATATTGATTTCTGCCTCGGTCTATTTCCGTCCAAAACGGCTTTTGTCGGTCATATTTTTCAGAGCTGCAAAAATGTTTTCAGCACGCTTTATTGCTGACGCGTTCCTTGACCGTATTAGGTAACCAGGTATATGAACTGATAGCCTGTGTCCGGCGAGCCAATGAAAATGTTGGAAATCTCATATCCGTCGTTCAGTTTTTAATTCGAACCTAAGACCTGGGCAACACTGGTCGGATGCTCCACCGCCATCATTGAACTCCTAGAACTCCCGGGAAAATACAATCATTGAATAAGGAGGGGAGGGGGGGGGTGGGGTGGGTAGAGAAGCAAAGAAGACGTCAAAAGCCCTAACCTTTCCAACGGTTTTGTCTATGATTGTATGAGAGTAGGAAATCTGCTTTGAACCCTTACAACTCTCGTGGTATTTATCATAGACAAAAAGTAGTCGGGAAGAGCTGTATTTCAACCCCGCTTCGGTTAAAGCGCAAAAGAAATAGTTTTAATTAATGGGAAATTGTTGTGTTATCTTCGAACATTGAATTGGGCGAAGGGGGAAGAAGAAGGAAAACCCTTCAGTTTTGTACAACATTGAATAAGGGGGGGTGGGGAGAAATGCAAAGAAGACGTCAAAAGTGCTAACCTTCCCAACGGTTTTCTCTGATTGCAGGTTAACCTCAGTAGCTCCCCAAGGGAAACTAGGGGCTTGGGAACTAGGTCGAAGTTCCAGTAGCTCAGTGCACTGGGTGGAGCATCCGAACAGAGTTGGGGAGGTCGCAGTTTTGAATCCTGCCTTGGACTCTGATTTTTCGGTTGTTCTTTCCCACGTCGCTAGGCAACTAGTTTTTCATCCTTCCCACGGACGCATTACACCTTAAATATCTATATATGGTTTTCCCCTGACGTCACAATAGCCATGTTGGAGCACAGAACAACAGAGAAAAAAGTTTTTGGGGAATTTGACTCGCATTTAATGCAAAACATGAGTCATAATTTGCTATTGTTTTGTGCACGAGCATGTCCGTCTCATCACGTGGTTGAAAACTATCTGTAGTTGCATATATTTAGCAATTATTTGCCAATATTTACTGAGCCTGGGGCAAATAATTATTTTAGTATAATTTCAGAGCTGAACAACAAAGAAATCGATAGTTTGTTTAGCAAATCAGTTTTAAGGCCACCCTGATTGACAACAAGTTTGTTTTCTCGTAATGGCTTCCGTCTTGTTTCCTTGCCGACAATTACTAAATAAAACTTTGCAAATTAATTACGACTCTATTGTGCTACTTCACGAAACACGTATCAGACGCCCAAGCAGGCTATGGTGATGCTAGCTCTGGGAGAAGGCTGACTTACATTTGAAAAGTTTAATACCATACTTGGTTGCATTTTGCGTTGCCTTTATTTCCGAGATGTCCTCGTCGGCCGGCTACTGGCAGCCATTTTGTTTTGCTTTACATTCACCGCCTAGCGCGGTGAAAATAGCGTCATATAAGGAATCTCTCAGCCAATCAAATTGCTGGAAACTCTTTCTTCAGCTCTCAAGTTATACTAATTAACAATTATTCGCCGAGGGCGAAATAAATATTGATGATTGTTATGTACCTAGACTTTCACTCAACAAAACGAGCACTGTGATCGGTTGATTCTCGGTCACGAGCTCTTGGTCAAACTCAAATGTATCCGGACCTACGGTTGTTGAAGGAAAAGTCTAACTATATAAGAAAGCACTTAATATACGGTCCCTCCAGAAACTAGTTAGTTTTGTTTTCCCTCTAGTCCTGATGTTTCCCTCGGAAATGAACTGTTTCCCTCGGGACCATACATTAAAGTGCCCCTAACCCTTCAACTTACTTTTTTGGGGGTAGATTTTGACATCTTTCAAGAACTCATTTTCGGAAAAATATTTCACAAATGTTGAACCTTATTTTTTTACGAGCGCTTGAAGTTAGTAAAATTTGTAATTTTCTGCGCTCTATAAGCCCCGCTGGACAAATTATTCTCTCGTGAGCTCCTTAGGAACAAGCCAATGAGAAGCGTCTGATGACACCGCGGCAAAATGAGTGCGCAGGCTTGAGCCACGCGCGAATCGTTTCCACGCGCGAGGGACTGGTACCAATTAAATTTGCAATAGAAACAACAGCGCGGCAAAATGGCGGCAATTTAAATTCTCTGTGTTTGTTTTCATTTTGCGATGATAAGGACAACACTACTTTGATAAGGTTTAAATTTTGAAGAGAGCTTCCTGAAAGACTAATCTTCCATGTGTCTTTTCAAACCAAAAAACTATACTTCAAACCAGGAGAATTTTACCTTGCATTCGAGCGCTAGAGCAAAAGTACGAAGTTCGTAATTTTATTGGTCGCGATGGTCTCTGCGTTGGTAAACCTCTGGGGGGAAAACTGTGCACTGAGAAGGAAAACGCCGGCTAAACATCTTTGCAAGGGCAGAATGATAATTCCTTCTGCGAAGATGGCTTATGTTGCTCCTGTTGAATGAGGAAATCCTCTGTTTGTTTCATTGGAATCATTTTAAAGTGAGAAATAAGCTTAAGTTCTTTTCATGCCCGCATCCCACTCATTCGGCAACTTGGATAAGTCACTTACCTGCCCTCCATTCTCATATTTTACAACACTAGTTACTTTTACATGAGCGAGGCAATAAAATAAAGAAAATAAGTCTTAATTTTAAGAGAGGATCGCAAAAAAGTTTTGAAACTAAGTATAAATTTGACTCCAATGCTACTTGATGTTTCCCTTTTACTTGGAGTTTGGCAGTGGTCCATCGTTGAAAATATTTTTTCAGTATTTTTCCTGCAGCTGGCTGGTAACTGTAATTTTTTTATCCAGCTTTGTCGATCACCTTGTAGAGCCTTACTGGGATGAGGGTGGGGAGACATGAGAATCATGATAATGAAACCATTCACCTGCATGTGTTTGGAAAATACTGATTTCACTTTTGCATGCATTGCACCAGCAAAAATCCAGCCTAAATTTTGTGTAAAGATACTGAGAGAGGAATGTAATCATACATCCAGCAAGACAAAAGGCATTCTGCTTCATACTCTAACATTTTATTGTGCACAACTGATCCAGTTTCACTACCCAATGATAGACCCACAATGGCTCTATCTGGACCCACAATGACTCTATCTGATTCCTTTTCAACAACACCAACCACAACAACTACTATGGTATGTGTTACCACAAAACACAAAATACAGTAACTCAAATATCTCTCTAATTTTATTGTTGTAAGTACTGTATATTCATTATTAAGACTATTACAAGTAGGAGCATTCTCAGAAGTTAATATCCAAACCCATGCTCAGCAAGAGAAAGACTAGAATAACATACAGCTGTCTTTAAATGAAAGTAAGACAGTTTACTTGAATTAAAAAACCAAATTATATTTGCTTGTTCAAACATTGACTTAGGTGTGGCAAGTAAATAATTATCGTCCCTTTTCTAGACAATTTTGAAGAGCTGTTTGGAAACCATCTTATATTAATCACTGACATGCTCACATCTGTGATGTTTAATTTGCAGTAATACTGTTGTCATCATGCAGGATCTCATGCAGGAAAAAATGAGAGATAAATAACAACCCTGGCTTTTTTCATCACAAAACCAATAAAATATTCAATGCTGAAATCCTCATCGCAATCTCTGAAAACAATCTGGAACGTTGCTTGCCATGCATGGTTTGACCAGATCAGCACACACACACACTAGGAAGAAAGCACTGAAATAAGAATAAATGACATGTTTAAGAAACAACAGGAAACTGATCAAAGTAAAGCAATAATATTATTATTTCTTGGTCATTTTCATGCACAGATGTCACTTAAGATACTTGAAAAAAACATGGAAATCTGTGCCCTATTTGTAAAGATCCCTTTATAAAAAAACTAAACAACTGAACTGACTCCCTTAATAAGAGGTTTTGTCTAACAATGCAGGTAAAACAGTTGCTCACATCTTGAAAGTAATGACAGTCAAAATGACAGCCAGCCAGATATCAACACAAGATTTCTTCAGGTCAGATGACTGGGACAATGAAATCAACAGAAATCTAGAGATCAATTAAATTTAATCATACCACAACCTAGTGTGTCCTGCAAAGCAACAAAGAGCTGGAAAGGAAAGAGCATCACCACCTACCATACAAACCATTGCTCTGCTGTGGAGAACCAGGTCACAGAAAATCCATGGCTCTCGTATCACATGTTTGAGGTTAAAACTTCTGTTGTGTCAAAACCCTTAGCGTTTTTAGAGGAATTGCCCTTAAGCGAAAAACATTAAACGAAAAATGTTGTCAGTTTAAAATTTACAACTTTTAGGTCTTCAACGGTGAGACCGAAACACGAGCAAACATGGTTTGGCAAAGATAACTTCCATGGAAACGACATAAACAAATAAATATATTTCATGCCTAAAATAAGCTTACCTCTTTTGACTTTCTCGTTGGAAACAACTCGGAACTACTGTTTAGTTTTTCTGTCGAGTCCATGTTGAGCGTGAGATCTTGATCATCAAAAGGTCCAATAGAACTTTTCCTTCACCGCCGAATAAACTCAAAAGCAAAGAGCTCAAAAGCTCTAATCAAATGAATCAAATGTCTTAGAAGCGAAGCATGCGCACTCATTTTGCCGCGGTGTCGCGTCTGATATCTAACACTTTTTTTTAGCTGTGACGTAAGAAAAGGACACCATTCCATAACATAAGAGTGCGAGTTCGAAGAATATTTGTGAAAACTTACAATTGGTCTGAAAATATGTCCTCTTCCAAAGAGTTTTCCGAATCAAGTACGGAAGAGTATCTTTCGGACGATTCGGAATGCCTGGATTTTCAAGAAATAGAGACGGAGCAACGAGAAAATCAAGAACTTTTATCAGAAAGTTCGACTGCCGACAAAGAATCAGACAGCGAATTGCAAGCCTGTATGGACGAGCCTCTCACTGATGAAGAATGGCTCAAAAATTAAAGACAACAAAAAGAAGAAAAAAACAAGCAAGAAGTTCTTACGAAGCGGCTAGCAGACGAAACCAGCGAACTTCAGCCGTCAGATCGCTATCAGAAGGAATCTTATGCATGCCGATTCCCTTCTGTTTATTGTTAGGTTGCTGCATCCATAAACCACGAACTTTTCAACCATTTTCTCTGTGTTCTCCGCTAATCTTCACACATCCCAACAACTCAAGCTTGCACGATGTCCTTTTTTTACGTCACGCTCGATACTTTGGCCGAGTGGGGGACTGATGCGAACGATAGGTGAAAAAATAGTCAAGACCACCTCCACTTTCAGCGCTCGTAAAAAAAGCCCGGATTAAATATTTTTGAAATTTTTTTCGAAAACAAGCTCTTGAAAGATGTCAAAATCTACCACAAAAATATAACTTGAAGGGTTAGGGGCACTCTAAGTGTATAATTTTTACCGAGA
>NC_090883.1:430076-440008 GCF_036669925.1 Montipora capricornis
TCCGCCAGTCGTTGTTGTCGATAAGTCGCTTGTAGGGGGACGGAAAGGGACGGGAAGAGGTGTTATTCCTGACCAAGAGTGAATTAGGTAAGAGTAACAAATCTACTTTACGCGCGAAAACAAACAATGACTGGGCCGCCTCTTTAAGTAATCGTGAGAAGAGTGTCACGCGTGTACATGTCTGCTTCTGTCATTTTTTTTTTCAGGGACATGACAACTAATTTGCGACTGTGCTGGGGAGCACATCAGGGCCATAGGAACACTCTTACCTACTTCTCTCTTGTCCTGATCTAGCTGGTGTCTGCCTTGTGTCGTTTTTTGTCTTAAGCACCGCGCACCGGTGGCTCAATTGGTTTCAAAAGCACCGGGCCGGTATTGACTCCGGCCGGACCAATATACAGGGTCTTAAAATAGCTGAGGATAAAGTGCTGCCTTTTAGATAATGAAATCTGCAAATGGTTAGACTTTCAAGTCTTCTCGGATAAGGACTATAACCCGTAGGGACCGTCCCACAACCTTTCCTGTTAATCAACATTGTGGGACGGTTACAGAGCCCACACAATGTCTTAAAGAGTAGCGGGGAGACCCCGGTAATGTGGTTTGTCCTCCTTTGGCATACATGCGTTGGTTGGGTGACATCAAGTATAGACTGATAGTGGCAGCCACAGGCGCCTTTACAAGCTGACGTTTGATCTTACCCTAGGGAGAGAATTGTAACCGCTTTGGCCTGACTTTGTCATATGTTCGGTATATATATTGAGCACGTTATAGTCGCGCCAGTTTTCAGTTGTGTCTTCATGCAGTGTTGTTCGTTTGTTTTTGAAGAGTATAAACAGTGATTGTTACGACTGCTAACAGTCTTCACAACCAGTCGCAGCAGGCTTAACCGAGAGTCGACCAATAACATCATGACTTTGTTGACCAATTACATCTACGACCAGAGTATATTTTACTAGTCTGAAGTGTCAGCCGTCTCCTCGCCTCCCCTGCCAAACGGGCGAGGCGGGCACCAGGCTCAATCTGTTTGGACTGCAAGGACTGCATTGATGTCGTAGGAGTTTTAAAGGGTGACCACAACTCTTCAGAATGCCGCGGCAAATCCGGGACTTAATTCCACAGTCAGCGCGAAAATTCAAATTCGATCTGGTTGCTCGATAGCTAAACAATAAAGAAAATGACCACAAAAAGGCCGAAGACGCATACGTTTTTAGAGATTGCCTGCTTCGTACTTGTGTTTCGTGGTGGTTATCATACGGCTTTTGTAGATGAGATATTGATGGATTAAATGAGACAATTTTCAAGATCTTACGAATCGCGAATTTAGTCGTTTTTCTCCTCTGAATTTGGTCTATTTTAGGGAAAATACTGTAAGAGGAAAAATTTGGAGCTGGACTTTTCTCCCTTTTAAGTGTCCCTTTATAACGGTTATCATATGGCTTTGAATATTTGTTGTTCAAGGAAGTTTCATGCCAAGTTTTAACGGAAAATGAGGGTTACAAGCGGTCGTTCCATTCAACTTTCGAACACCCCAGCTGACCTTCTTGCCTTCCTGCTCTTCGGAAACAAGAAGAACAATTGAACGAAACTGTTTTGAATTTCCCGGCCGAACATTAATATATGCTAAGCTCCTACTCCGCAAACAATCGATGCTATCAGGCATTGCAATTGAGGTGCTAAACTGTATCATTTAAAAGTCTCACTTCAAGTAACGCTTTGCGTCAGTTGCAACAAACAATTCGATAAAGTTTCAATACGTGCGCATTCTTCACAGAACTCCAATATGCCGTCCGTGCAAGAAATGCCACGCGTTGATCGGGAGCTCTCTTTAGAGCTCATTGAATCCCCGATCAACCCCGCTTTACCCCAGGTTTAGTGCCTGTTTTCCGTTTGACTTTTCGGGCCCGAAAAATGTACGGAGCTTTAAAGACACAATAGACATAAATTCCAGTAAGATTTTAAACAACACCTGCATAGAGGTTGAAGTTGACCGCCATCTTGCCTCATGTTTTTTTAGCAGACCTGCGCATATACTCTAGTAACAACACCGCTTGACGGAACTGGCGAAAAACAGGCAGTAAAAAACACTTCCGGTGCGGTTTGTTTTTCATTGCCGCGGTAACCGTTTCTTGATCGCGCATGATAATGGCTAACCGGGAGAAAATCTCATCCTCTGTAATACCGAGCTGAATGAAATAAAATTGACTGTTGTCTGTTCTCCGTTTCCTCTCCAAGGGACCCGATGGTTCTCTTATCGAAATTTTCTGCCGACTCTGATAAAAAAAAAGGTCTAGCATGGAAGTCAGAAACCTCTTGCTCTTACCAATGTGTCATTGCCGAGAGGCACAAAACATAACGATTTATCAATCGCACTGACTACTACCGAAACAATGTGGAGAATTTGAGGTTGCAAAAGGGCCTTCGCTTCACTTTAGTTCAATAGCCACTTTCCTATTGAGTAATTTTTTTGATCTTTTAATGTGGCCATTACTTTTCTGCATAAATATTCACGATAAGAAAAGCTGGGGAGAAGAGAAATAAAGGGAAATTTGAAACATCGGGAGACATCGTTGGTCGTTGGCTTTTATTGGAGTTGGACATTGTTGGTCATTGTTGGTCACTGGACCGCAACTGTAACTTTTTATGGTATGTCGAAACAAATCGAAATTTGAATAATTATCCCTACAAAAATGCAAACATATTCCCATAGGATTGAACAAGAGAATTACAGGGCCATTTCGGTCCTACTTGTCGAAACGCTTTGGAGAACAAGGCGTATCAGAATGGGTTTTATTGACACGCAAAAACTGGCAGGGTTTAACGGATAAACCCCGCCATTGTGTGCAGTTGGGTTAGAAAAAAGTGTCCTTGACATTGGGATGTCCTTCTCTCCGGACATTTTTTTTTTCCGATGGAGAGTAAATTTCTTCTGCCCATGTCGTCAAGGCGTATTCAACGTTACGAGTCTCTCTTCGTTGAAAAAATCTTAATAATGAAACGATCGAGAAGTTTAACAAAGTGAGTTCATTATTAAGACCTGGTTTTAAAGTGCTTCGTACGCATAAAGCTATTTCAGTTAACGCTTAGATTTTAGTTACCTTTTGTTACCAAAAGTTGTGAACTTTGTTGCAGGAACTTGTCAAAAGTGTTTTCAATAGCAAGAGTAGCCTAATGAGGGCTCTATTGTTAACTTTATCACACCTTGATATTCGCATATGTCTTCTGAACAGTTTGATTGACAGCCGTAGAAGTCACCCAAGAGAAACCGAAAGACCGAAATATTCACAAAGCCAAATCGGCGGCCCAATCATAGCGGACTAGTTCTGAATGAGAAATCAATTATGCCGCACATCCGAAAATTATGCACCGCAAGTAGATGTCGCCGAAAAACAATAGCATTCTGCGCGATCCGTGACGTGCGTGGCAACCGCTAGCAGAGCCTTTCTTTGCTTGCTCGATTTTGGCGTTCTCGAGAAAGGCTCTGCATGAATCGAGTAAGATCTTATTGAATATGCGCTGCATGTTGCCAGGATACAGTCTCGAACCCACGCCTAATATGCCGATCTCGCCGTCATCTTGGTTTTTCATGGTACAGCGGCTCAATTATAACCATCGGTTTTGTCACTAAACGAACGCTGGCACTGGAAAAACCGGTTTGACGAGAGAAAACAAGATTGACTAGCCCAGAAGTTCGGGCTGCGGCGGCTTCAAAGAGTTGAACGCGATTCGGGCAGAGCCTACTTTTCTCCTTCTCAGTAAAGAAAAGACAAATGGAGGCTCTGCTCGCAGGGTGCGTGCGTGGAGTGGACTCATGGCCGCCAATCTTGTCTTAAAACTCGAAATTTATGCACAACCAGGCATAAATTTAGTATGCGTGACGTCACGGGGAACAACATTATAACCGCTGGGAATTCAGGAGTCTCTCTCGCCCGCCTCGCCCGTTTGGGCAGGGGAGGCGAGGAGACGGCTTGACACTTCAGACTAATATTTTATCCATCTACTGAACGTTACACAAAGAAATTCACCATGAAGATGACTTCCGCTCAGGTTACGGTCAGTCAAAGTCTTTCTAAACAGTCATTACTTAGAACTTATATCCACGTCACCCGGCCGATCCCCTTACTTCAATTAGTTCTGTATACGTCTCCTGGGTTCGAAAAACTATAACGAGGTTTATCTTCAATTGAACGCCGGACTTGAAAGCTGTTCCAAGCATGCTGAGTGGCAGATGCTTCTCTCCTGCCAATATCCTGAGCTGTCTCCCATTATCGGAGGCCGTGGAGTTACGTGGGGGGGGGGGAAGCTGGGGGGGGGGTGGGTCACGGAAGTGTAAATGGGATTATTATTATTACTTATTATTATTATTAGTTTTATTATTATTATTATTATTCTTATTAATTATTATTATGGCCAGTTAGTAAAACTTCCTGGATGCCAGATATCGCTATAACAATGAGTTGGGTGGCGGGCAAGTGCGCGTAGCCAATCGGAATCGCGTGAACCGAAAGCACCCCAAAGGTCCTTACAATTTAAAATCCTACGTTCACTTAATACGAAAGATAGTCCTAGTAATTAAGTGGTGCAGAAAAACCTTGTTTGCTATCCATCAAAATCCTCAATCTAAAATAGCTTAAAACGTCTGTTAATCACAGAGGAAAACACTTAAAAACATAAATAAAAAGCTAATGTCCATTATTTCAAAAGCTAAAGCGCCTCGCAATATTAAGTGGAGGTGTGATGGAGGACTTCTGTATCTGGCAGAGCTATTGTGTCACTTTTATCTCCCACTAGTTCTTTAAGAGCTTTTCTGACATCTATTGAGTACCCTCAGAGTTACATCCACGATTACTATTGAACTGTGACACACGATATGCAGGATATCTCTGCTCGAACTCCCAAACGTAATGGCCCATACCTTGTTGTCTTCGTCGGCATCTTTCTCCTCCCTGTTTTCAATCCAGGGGCTCAGCTCATCTCTAGCAATGATACTTTCTTATTCTCCTTGTCCACGATGGTTAGCGTCGATCCTATTCGCCTTTACCTGCGTGTTAGATGCATTACAAGGATTCCCAATCGCTATCGCCCTCTCATTTTTCATACAATAGGTTCGGTTGGATCTTCGAAAAACCACGGAACCTCACATGAACTAGGTCCAGGCTCCCTGATCACTTGAAAAAAAATTAACAATCTTAAGAGCGTTGTTGTGCCTTGCCAAATACAACGTCTTGGGAATGGCCCAAAACCAGCTAGGATATGTGGGACACTCTCTGGTGCCTTTCCACACATTCGACACCTTTCCTCTCCCTGCCATGTCCCACCTTTCTATGATAAAAAACCTTTGTTGGAAAGCTAGCTGTTCGTCTAAAAGTTTCTGTATACCAACAAAACCACATGCGTGGGTGCCGCTTCCAACAACTAAGCCAAGCAAGCAATCTCCTTGTTCTAAGTGCACGTCATCACATAGTTACACTTCCATCTTACCCTGCCACTTTTCGTCCTTCACTTTAGCTCGAGACTTTACGGACGCACCTTAGCTCGGCACCCCTTAAACTTCTTCACAGTTCTTCTTTACCCGTCGTGGTGACGCACATTGGTCCGCGGTACTCTAGTTTGAGGTGAAAATAGTCCCAACTTCCTCCGCAGACCTTCTTGCCATCCTTGATAAACTGAGTGCCGCCCTCAGCTCAATGACTTCTCTTCAAACAATCTCAATGCATCCATCGAGTGGGTAGGGTTTTATAATAGAGCTTCAGAGCCGCCTTGATCTTGATCCTTGTTATGTTGTCTCTACCGATCTTAATCCTCTCCCCCCACATTTCATAACCTATATAGTTACCAAAGTTGATCCTTGGGGATGTTTTCCTCCAAAATGTACTATCCTTTCTTGCCTCTCTGTCTACTTGTTGAGCCTGCGCCAAGTGGCCAGGTCTGCGTCCACATTAAATAAGATAACACAGGTAGCGACATATTGGTTAGTTGCAACTACCTTAGGTGCGTCTGAGAGTGGACTGGACCAATAATTTCGCCAATCGGCGCACCAGTACGCACTTACGAACAGCATTCTCAAGAACCAAAGAACAACTTGTTTCTGCTTAGAGTTTCTAATACACCCAGGGAACGGGTACAGTAAGTTCTTCTCCAAGGCTCTTGATCGACTTCAGCTCATCAATCTCCATATTCTCCGTTTATGACTGACACACCCATCTTCACATGCACTACCGCGCATTTATTCTCATTCCACTCTCAATCCAATACAGTACAATTCTCCCTTACAGTTCTCATGGACTCTTTCTAACGTTGTTCTCTGATGACGCATCATAAATCTTCAACTAGTCAATGTACAGCAATGGTGTAACCTTACAAACGATTGGTGGATAGCTTACTAGCCGATTGTGGCTCTCACCTTCCAAGATAGGGTTGTAGGCACAATGTAACAAAGTTGGACACAAGGAATTCCACCTGTGGAGACTTTTTTGAAATGAATGATCTATGAAACGTTCGCCAGCCCTGCTTCGTTTCCGTGACGATCCTGTGTTCAACTCCTAGAGATTTCTCCACTATTAAGAATCCAAACATTCCGGAAATCTGTGAAGCTTGAAACATCTCCACTCCCAGCGATGATCCACCGAAATCGTATGCCTTAGAGACATCGATCCACGCCATGCTCAAAGTTCTATGGCTCTCTGTGCATCCTGGACACCCATGCGATCCATTAGTAGGGGTCAACATTACCCGAAACAGTCCTGTTTAGCCCCACTTTGGATCGCTTGCATTAATTATTCTTATTATATTATTATTATTATCTTATTATTGTTATGTTAGATTAATTATTCTTATTATTGTTTTTATTGTTATTATTATTATTGTATTATTATATTATTATTATTATATTATTCTCAGGATCCATTGGCTTGGTAGAGCACGGCGATTGTGTCTCTCAGTGGTCGTGAGTTTCAGAGCCATGATTTCTAGGCTCAACACCATATGTTTTTAGGGCTTTCCTATTGGCGGACAGAGTCAGATACCTGTCACTAAGAAGTATACTACAATACGCCATGTCTAAAAATCTCTAAACGGCGCATTTTTATCACCTACAGATGGAACGGAAAAATGTCCAACTTTTGGAAGAGAGCCAAAGCAGTAGCGACAAAATCACCTAAAGGAAATCTCTGGCAATTCGCACAAATTCACCAATGCTTCGCGGAGATATTGACCAAAAACATTTGAAATATTTCATGGTCAACGATCAATATAAAATAGTGGTATTGCTTTATATAAGTGGTTTTATACGAGTTAACTCAGGAGAATAAGGTGTGTTTGGCTCTCGACACCGCCGTTCATGTCACCGATAGAAATGTTATTCACAATGATAACGAACTTTAAGTTTTGTAGTCGGGATTTATTCTGCGAGGGAAGTTGATTTAAGGCTTCGAAATAATTCAAATTCGTATTGTTCGTGATCCACTGGAGATGGCTGTTGTCGGCTATGAGGACAAGATAGTTACGTGATCGGGCATGGCCTTTTCATGGATTCGTATTCAAGGAGCAAATACTAGACTACTTCAATCGCTCTGTAGATCCGAGATCAGACAACAAGATAACATTTGAAAAGTTCATATACTACACAAGTACCATTGGATTCAATGAGAACCGTCACTGGGCAAAGTACCGCAAACTTTGTATTCCTTGGCGACATACAATACGACTTCATTGGACACGTCAATGATATGCAAGAAGAGGCTAAAACATTCTTCGACAAACTGGAATGGATAAAGCACGTGGACGTTTCCACCCTTTTATCACAGTAATACAACGACTAAATGCTAAAACGGTTGCGCAACGATCCACAAAGCTCAAGATTTTGAGCTTGCCCAGCTCTTTGAGAAGATTATGAAATGTTCAATTTCCACTTCCCAGGAGGTTTACTGATCGGATAGATTTCCAAAATGAGGCTTATGCATCCCCCTTTATGTCTTCGTTTTTTAGATTTGTTTTTTACTGACTCCTTTTTTTACAATAGATTACACTCTTTTTCCCCTTCATAAATACACCCGTGCAAAAAAGCACTAAGCTACAGGCCACAGTAACAATCACTTCACTATACGTTACCACAGCAACAATACAACATACACCATGCTGAGCTTACTATGCCACCTTTATACTCGTTACCAATAATGCTTGCGAAGACACCAAGGTGCCAGTAAACAGATAATGGCATTCCAGATAATGTTACTCATTTTACATGCATGAATGATTGCTTTGCATAAATTTTTACGAACGAAATTTTGGACAATTTTATAATTTAATCAAGTTAGTTCAAAGACACGAATCTTAGCCCCTTTTGTACTGCTCACCGAAGGATGTTACACACGATTTTCAGGTAACTGAAACTAGCAAATCTCCCCGGCAGCCCGACTAGGATTCATCCCCACCATCTTTTATGCGCTGGACTGGGCTTCCAGATAACTTTAGGGACGTATTCTACGCGGCCTCAGTCTACGGCTTGTTACCTTACTACTGGTAAATTGGCTGGCATCACCGACCTTTAAACAAGAAGGTGCCTAATAAAAACGGGAGTTCCGCAAAGAAATACCGCTCGCGCTGGCTAACATCTGGGTGTTTTAAAGTGTGTTGAAACGATGGTAGACACGCATCTTGTTCAGTATGGATACTAAGGAGATCTTTATACCAGGGCAAGTTGGCTTTCTGAAGGGGCCGATCTTGTTTGTCTCAACTACTATCTCATTTCGTGCTTCAACGTGTGGGCTCGTGTAGAGAAACAAGGGAAGAGAAAAATGATGTTACCATGCGGGAACCGTGTTGAGACCAATTTTATTTGTACTGATATTAAGGATATCTCAAGAAAACATTACATCACACCCCCAACCTCTTTTTGCACGATCGCCATGAAAGTGCATAAGGCCATAATGCAGGATAAAACACGATGTTGAAGAACTACAGAAAGATGTTACCCACTTGGAATCTTAGAGTAACGCTTGGCAATCGAAGTTTAACATTGATATGGATCTCTAAAAAGAAAGGATAACTCATGTCATCCAAATATTGTCTATGAAGGTCCTAAAAAAGGACTTAAATATCTGGGAGAGAGAACGTAAAACGTAGGGCACCAGAAGCACGGACTTGAATCGTGTAACCGTTGCAAGTCTTTTCATTAGAACCAAGATGGGGATTCAGGACACCAATTTATGCCAAATTATGGACCCAAAGTAAGATTGAAACCTGAGCGCACGAGGGAAAAGTACACCCACGGACTCGTTACATCCAAAGTAAGGAAGTGTGTTTAAACTAACAAAAAACCCCAACTCTCAAACCAGATTGAAAGCCTTCAAACTAGGTCATGAGGTCTGACGAGCGCCGCGCTTTTTGGCATATGGACTGGTTATAGCAAATCGGAGCTACGCGTCGCGTGGGGTATTTACCATCTCATATCCAACCCGCGCTCATGGACTAATCTTGACAGATACCTATGTGGTTTGATTTCATATCTTTTCAAAAAAAAAAAAAACAACAGGTTGAAGTGAATTTTATACCCCTGGACTGCTGATACTTACTTGATTGAGACGTGAGCCCGTTCGATACACTGGATTCAAATTGATTTTAAGAGTCAGCACGCCCATTTTTAAAATGTTTGTTCTTTGAAGTAGAGTTAAGTCTGAGGTACATTGTTACGTCGTATATTGAATTAAAAAGAAAAATTCAATTGAGGGATGGCAATGAGTGTTGAACCTTGCGTAGGTTCGCCGTGTGCCTTATGGGACGAGTTACGTCCAAAGTCAACGGAGGGGGGTGTGACACGCACCCAACGGCCAACAAAATTCGAGCAATAAGGTTGTTCAGTTTTTGAAGAGTGGATTAAAAAACTGCAACTTGTGGAGAGACAACTTTTTACGCAGCGGATTGTTGCGATAAAAAAA
>NC_090883.1:455108-457608 GCF_036669925.1 Montipora capricornis
CGAAATCTTGTCAGTCTTCCCATCCTTTCCTCGACGAGGATTAGACAATTCGGGGTCGATTCTCATATAGACAGTCACGATATGATTTAATGTAGATTTTTCATTTTCGTTGTTGTTGAATCAACTGTTGCTCAAGATCGCCTATGATTCAAATTTGGTGTTAAGCTTTTTGAAATTTTCTTAAAAATTCAAAAGTTTTGTTTTAATATTACAATTTTGTTGATTTTTTTTATAATTTAGAATGGTCATGTAAAAGACGAACGCGACTATTTTGACTTGCTTCTAAATCGACCTCAATTATTGCAAACAACAACGAGAGCAACAAAAAAGAATGAAAAGGAATGTTCAAAAGTTCTGTGACACTATTTTATTTCCCCGATATATTTGTATATTCCAACAGGCCTAAAGCTTCGATTAAGGGAGATTTCCCTGGCTCCAGTGAAAAGTGTCCAATACCAGGTATGCTTAGCCTTTCCATTGGTCAGTTAAACCTGTAACCAAAGGGTTTACGGCAAAACTCAGGAACTACTTAAAAGGGCTGTGTAATGGCACTAAAGTTTATTTTGTGGTAACAAAAAATTCGAAGGAACTGTGCTGCGCATAATGCGAATGATTTGTAAAGGAAAGTTCAAATTTGCGCACAAGGATTTTAAAAGTGAACCAAACAGTTCGAGGGTACTTGCCCCTTCTTGCTATACAACTTAACGTTAACTTAGAAAAAAACTTTTAAACAGCACAAACCAAAGCTGTTGAGACGAAAACGTGTCAGCGGAGCATACTTAATTAAAGTTACAACTGATGAACAGAGATAAACTTTGAAAAACTGTTAGGCTGAACAGTTTGCAAAAACCAAAATCACAGTCCATTTTAATCTTCTTTAATTTTACTTATACCTGCCTCCTTTAGTATTTGCTGTTTTATTGTTAAAGTTAGAGATTGCGAGCTTGGTTTATGAATTAATTTATCAGCGGTTCCTCATTTTAAAAACTTTGTTCGTGAACTTTGTATAACATGTTGTGTAATCATTCGATTGGTTGAAAAAATCATATGACAAACTTCCTCTCTTCTGAAAATGTTATACGATGCATGCAAATAATTAAGTGAAACTTTTAACAACTTTCTTAAAAGAAGTCAAGAGTGACAGGATTTATAATTTTCAATTATATACTTTGCAAGTTTGAAATATACAAAGAATGGATCGTGGATTGTGTTCCATATTACATGGGAAAATTCATGCGATTACTTATTAATGATATGCATGAAAAAGTATCAAGATAGCTTATCCATTCTCGCCACCAGAGCCTCGGATCGACCCAAGGCTCTGGGAAACTTCATGTAGGAGAACATGCGCTGTAGAGTTCTTATAGCCAAAAATTGGCTATTTGAACCTCACGGCGCCTGCTCACCCCTAGTGCTAACATGAAGTGTACCAATTAGAGACGCATTTGATTGTTCTTCACGAAAACCAATGTGAAAAGAACTTCGTTTCAGTGTTCCCCAGAGCTCTTGCCAAGAGAAGAGCTCTGGGGTCGAGGTTGGATAGCTTATCATACTTATGCAGGAGTAACGCATGCCTATCACGAATACCTAATCACGTATCCCCATTTTGCGCCATCCTGTACTTGCATTTGATTGGCTATCTGTGAGGTTCTTTATTCATTGACCAATAAGAATGCTTTCTTTTTACTTCATTTTGCACTGAATCGCATCTTTTCTGAACTGTGTTACTTGAAAGCTTCGTTTCTCTTACCCAATGGGAATAGAAAAGTTTTTCCATGTAAATTAGTTGTCAGTAAGGTTTGTCTCAAATACAATAGACTTTGTTTAGACTTGCAACATCTGGAGTCTTTCATTGATTTCATGAGAGCATAGAGCATAGGCTGCCGGGTAACGTTTAAAGCGTAAAAAGCGTTGCTTTTGCATCACACCTCCGAGCGACGACTGCATGATGTCCTCGGAGAGGTGATGTTAAAATATGAAAAATAAAAGACGGAAGCTTGAGAGAGGATGGCGTTCTACGGGTGCATAAGTTTATAGAGATGCATATGTCCAGCAATGTTGTGTTGTTAACAATCTTGTGGAGACGCTGAAGTTGACGTGTTATACGTCTGCCATCACTGATCACTCAACCGATCAAAAGGTGCTATTAAGGACAGTTGACAAGTTGATGCAGAAGAAGATAGAAGAACAAGTTCCACCCTCATCTGACAACACCACCCTACACTCTAAAATTAGGTGTGATTTCGTAAGACACCTTGTGTGTTTTCAAACATATCAAGGTGTTTTGTTTTTAACACACCTCTTTATGATCTACAAAAACACTCCAGCGTTATATTCAGTCGCAAGAGAAAGTAAAGTTATAACCCAAAAATCAATACTGAAGATTTCCAACTGCAAAGAAAATTAAAAAAAAAATCTTATTTGTGTCATAGTGAAGAGGAACTGATTTAGATGTAGGTGGATGTAATTTCTCCTCCCTTACAAAAAACTAAGATATACA
>NC_090883.1:465108-470108 GCF_036669925.1 Montipora capricornis
ATATATATAATCAAAAAGAGGTGGCGAACGAGCCAGTTAGAGTGCTCAATACATAGGTAGAGCGTAACTATAGAGGGCTGTGAGAGTTAAAACATAGCTACATGGTAATTATCCTACAGGCCTGTTTCGTAAGGCTTGAGGCCTCACTCTTCAAGAGTTTTATTCACTGCAGCAGTGTGAATAAAACTCTTGAAGAGTGAGGCTTCAAGCCTTACGAAACAGGCCTGTAGGGTAATTACCGTGTAGCCTGTTTTAATTGTCACAGCCCTCTCTCTCTCTCTCTATATATATAGAACGTATTTCGTAGAGCGCTCAACTCAATCGATTGCGGAGCAATAACTAGGACTTCCAGAAGTTTAGGTTTCACGAGTAACCATTAAAACGATTGTTACTCGTGAAATCTAAACTTATGTGAAGTCATATATATATATATGGGACAAACTTCCTCGGGAAAACCACTGAATATTTCCTGTTTTGTGAGAATGTCACAGAATATATGCAAACAAGTAAGATGTTTCAAAACTTTCTCGAAAGAAGACAAGAGTGACGGGATTTTATAACTTCCAACGAAAGATTTTGCAAGCTTTACATAGAAAAAGAATGGCTCTTGGAAGATCAGGTATTGTTGCTCAGGATACAAAGTCAACCATGAATTTTTTGTCAGGGTTAATAAATGCAAAGCTGAAGAAAAAAATAATAAAATGAATGAAAAAGAAATTACCATATTAAAAAGCTGTCACCAGAAATTTTAGTTGAACTCTTAACTCCAAACTAAAAAAATACACAAAATATAAATGGTCAAGTTTGACCAGGGTTTAAATTGTAAAATGGAAATGAATTGAAATAGATGAAATATGACCGCAAATGCTTTGCCCAAAATACGGCAGATGAGAAGCGGCTGAGAGCTTTTCCCTTACAACAGCGAAAACCTGTGACAAAGCCATGCAGCGCAAAATTATTTGCCAAAAAAAACATTTTCAGCAACAGTCATGAAATTCAAGAAGAAATGATCCAGCTCTTTGAAATCGTTAACACAAGTCTCTGGCGAATCATGCCAGTCAAAAAACTTACAAATCAATTAATTTATGCCTAACATACTGGTTTTAATTTTACTAGTCGATGGAAAATAACTGGGAAAGGAAATTTCAAAACAAAGGCAATTCATATGAAAATGACACCAATGTTTCAATGTTTTCAAGAGCTCTTTTTACCACTTCCATGCTTCTTTTCACAACAAGTAGTAATATAAACAGAATCCAGGGCCTGAGGGTTTTTGTTTTTTCTCTCCTGAACGCGAGTGAGAAATAGAAGGCCTTCAAATCTTAGATCCGCTGATACTGTACTTGGGCAAATAAAGAAGAGTATATTTTCATTTCTCGAATTTTTCTGTTTGTTTTTTCAATAAAATTCCTCTTTCTTATATATGGAGATGGCTGAGATTCAGGAAATCTTCGTGCCAGAACCAAGAAGCTCTATTCCATCTCTTACACAATATATGATTTAGCCCCAAAACACAACTGCACAAGGCGAGCAGCTGGCCGTCCTCATTTCAATTGGCAAATGTCAAGAAGACATCAGCGCGCAGCTTACACACGATAATAGGGAGTTTAAGAAACGACGACGGCTACGGCAATAACAACGCCAAAAAGCAGTAACATTATTGGTTAAAACAGGAAAAAAAAAGATCGTGCTGCACGGGCGGCACGCATTTTTTGTACATTTGTCTCCTGTACTCGTCAAACAACAACGTAAAATGACCAATTTTTTATAAGGTTTTGACGACAGCGTAGACAAAGTGCAGTGAATCTCTCTTTCTCTCTCTTTGTTTTAAATCGGTACATACCAATATGGTTGTATCATACCTCGCCCATATTGTACAACATAAACAAGATGAATAGTTTAAAGTGACGTTTTCGTCGCCGTAGCCGTCGTGGTTTCTTAAACTCCCTGATGTAAGACGCCTTTTTCAAGGAGAGAGATGTTAAGAACTACAAAGCTCAGGCAAAAAGCTCACATCAGCACCAAGACTGAATTTTTCAAGGTTCGATTAAAAAAACCTGGCGCATGCGCGTCTGTGAAAGTGCCCCTTTAAGCTTATTTGTACTCAACTCTGCACATTGTTCATTTAAAAAACAATTGGAAATTTAACGAATTCTTGTTAGTTAAGAATTATTTGAAAGAAAGCTTGTTGTCCATTTTTTGCTTCATTATTCAAGGAAAAGGTTCTTCAGAAAAGTGTTTGATCCTGAACTCCGGTAAGAAATTTATTTAGTTGCATATCATGGGTTTTTTACACGGAGTGTGTTGCTTGTTTGCACGCACGGAATTAAATAGGAAGATGTTTTTTTGCATCTTATACCAAATATGCTGTTTGTTTCAATAAAAGTTTTGGCTGGAAAAGGTTTTCTTGAGATTTGCAGGCATGGGTTGAAATTTGATACACGAGCAGTTTTCATAAACATGACAGGAATTTTTAGTCGTGTTCTTTCTGGCAAATGATTAATAGGTAGCCATGGTTTTTAACGTCAGAAAAAGGTGTGTTTTGTCATTCTAGTTTAAAATGAAGTTCATTTCGGAAGCCAACAATATTTCTTTAAATGGTTCCTTGTTAACCCAATGTGGGAAGATTGTTTACATTACTTATTAACACGAAGATTTTTCAACAATATATAGCTTTATTCTAACCCAAAATCATTCAGACAGTAAAAGAAACGTCGTATTTATTAACCATCTCCTTTGCTGTTGTGTTTATCAGCATTATAATGTGCAATAATTCAGGTTAACGTGTTCGCAAGTTTGTTTTTTCGTGTCATAGGTGTTTAGCTTTTCAATTACAAATTCTGTTTTGATTAGCCACTGAACCGCATTTTGTAAATAGTTCACCCTGAAGTCAAAACAGATAAATTTTGTAACAAAAAAACAAGCAGTGTTACGTTTCCGGACTGAGCAGCTCCAGGATAACGAGAAATATGCTGCATTTAAGCTCCATCCCCTAAGCTGCTTCTTCCATTGTAGGAGAAAACAAGAGTATCTACTGGATTCCTAATCTTTTTTTCTGTTTTTCGACTTTTTTTTTGGCATTACTCCTGCGAAAATTCACTTTCAGCCCACTCAGTGCCCTCTGTTTTTTGTGTAACGTGTACCACAGGCAAAACCAGTTTACGCACTCAGAGCATCTAGTTGTTTCGACAGCTGCACATTCTTGAGGTTTGCTTTTCAGCCACTTGCTCTTCGGCTTTTTGCAACACCTCTTTGTTATGTTTATCTATAACCTGCGTCTTGTTTGGTGTACAGCTATGGCATAATTTGATGGTGTTTCTATGGAATATTTTCCTTAATATGTGGTCCCGATGGAAAACTTTTATCTATCAGGTTATAAACGCTTTTCCTAGGTTGGTTTCCTGGTTCAACAAAAACGTGCAAACCAAGCCATGCTGTGAAGTTATTTTGGTCTCGGGCCCGTGGTCACCCCCGGCATCCAATGAGATCCAATCAGGTGTCTTCTTTAAAATAGCAGTGCATCATGACCACGGCCTAAATTTAGATTGAAAAAAGTATATCATTGGAGAGGGCCATGTATGCTGGAAGTGTTCTCTCCCCTCATCCTATCTTGTGTTATAACACTATTAAGTGCTACAATCGTTCAATAAAGTGTTTACTCACTCACTCATAAGGGCCTCTTTATATGAATCCAGTTGGCCGGGCTGTGGGCCCGGTTTCCGAGATCTCGGTTTTTCCAACAGCGATCTCGGGTGAAGCAGGCTGGAATTTTTGCCATATGAACACTTCAGTCCTGTTACCGGAAGGAAAATAATATAATGCATTCTCGTGATAGAACGGACTTTATCGAGGTTTTACTTCAAAGTCTGCCGTTTTCTTCTGTGATAAAGATTGGAATAGTTTCATTTGATAGGTAACGTAAAGTCATAAGAAGTTTGAGGTTGCTTAAACAAAGAAAATCGAGAAATTCTCGCCAGGCTTTTTCGTTAGTTTTCACGCCTGAATTGTCTTGTCGGGCTGAAAGTCGCCATATGAACAGAAACCAATTTCATCCTGGTGGCCGAGCCATCCCGGTCAGCCAGGATCATGTGAAGAGGCTCTAATCTCTGGAAGGGTTTCTGATTTACATATTACAGGAACGGAGGAAATTGCTCTTGTGAGAGATAAATCAATATGCGATTCATTTGAGGTGTGTAATGTACCCCGGGTCGATTGCCAGAATACATGCCCATAGACACGCCGCCGATTGTTAGCTGGGGTATGAATAACGACGGGCATGACATAACACTTAGCGTATCAGTCATTAATGATGCGTATAATGAGATCATTTCTTGGCGTAAAAACACCTTCCTGGTCCCATATGGGAAAACAGGACGAGACTTTATCGACCAACTCACTAAGCATATTAATGACTGGAACAATGGCACCACAATGCAACATATCGCACTCAAAGCGGCAATTGTTCTCCTAGCTTTGGCGCTTCAAAAACCCGGCCAAAAATCGAAGGCGAAAGAACGGCAGCAATGTCTCGAAAAACGGCTGGAGCAATGGAAAAATGGTGAAATTGAATGCTTGGTGCGTGAGGGGAGGGCGATTCAAAGGCGCTTGCAAAATGCAAAGAGACACGATGCGCCAAATAAAGCTAAAGTATTCGCTAAGCTTGTGATGGAAGGGCAAATAAATTCAGCGCTTCATTTTTTGAGTGAGGATGGTGGTAGAGGGGTGCTACCTCTAACGGATGATGTTATGACGCAACTGAACGAGAAACACCCAACAGCGAAGGAGGCTAAGCTTGGATCGTTATTGTTTGGTCCTGTGGAGGATGTTCCTGAGATCATATACCAGGAAATTGATGGAGAAATGATTAAAGAGGCTGCCTTACGAACTAAAGGATCAGGGGGGCCTTCTGGTATTGATGCGAATGGATTTAAGAGAATTCTGGCTTCTAAATCGTTCAAGAAATCCAGCTCAAATCTTTGTGATGCTCTCGCCACACTGAC
>NC_090883.1:475108-477608 GCF_036669925.1 Montipora capricornis
TACGGCGGTGTTCTTGTTTACCAGTTTACCAGTTTACCAGTTTCAGCACTTGGACTCCTTCGATTTGACTACTGTCTGTTTTGCTGTTATGTGGTCTCATCGATAAGTAGTCCCTTCAGAAGATTATGCCAAGCCTACCACATGGCTGATGGAAAGACCAGACCACAACACTGTACTCTTTTCGACAAGTGTGTGCGATCTTTAGCATCCCACAGAGTTCAAGAACATTGAAGGTTGTGAGACGGGACGAGCGGGTTATAGTCCTTATTCAAGAAGACTTGAAAGTCAAACCATTTGCGGATGTTATTACAAAGGCATCGCTTTCTCCTCAGTTATTTTAAGACCCTGAGTGTTGCAGGTCCTACCGCGGAGTCGAACTCACGACGTCCTGCATAACAAAGTTTAACAAAAACAATAGCTTGGACATTTCTTTCACGTTTTCACGTGTACATTTCTTTCACGTTTTCGGCACATCTGCGACGTAAAATGACCCGTTTTCAAGTTTTACGAAGAACGTGAACACAAGGCAGCGAATTCAACACCGCGCCTGCTAATTCAGTTCCCGGAAAGTTGAGCTAGTTTTTAGAAGTTAGACAAACCGACATAATCACGAAAAAAAAAATTAATAAACCTGAACTTGCAATGTTAAATGATGTTTTCGTTACCGTCACGTCGTAGATCTTAAACTCCGTATTAAGTCACCGACGCGTCGTTGTTCCTTCTAGCGATCAAGTCTATCTACGCAGAAAAGATGTCTTCTTATAAGGCTTGATGGGATTTACTGTTAAGCCAGTTTATAGTCCCGGCGACTAAACGATGAAACGTACCGTATGTCGTCCAACAGCGTGGTTTTCATTATCGGTTCTCACACAAAACGTTATCGGAACAAGTGAGCCGCATGAGGGTTTATGTAAAATCTGGAATCCGGAATTTGGAACGCGCTTTTTCCATTACTCACCCTAACCTAGGAAGTGACTTTGTCAGTTATCATTTATGTACTTGCAAAAACAAAAGAAGCCGTCCACGAAAAACCAAGTTAACAAGTGAATAAGTAAATAATGACAAATAACGGTAAACTGCTTTATGCAACATACTTTAAAGCGGTACAAGTTTTAGGAAGGTAAAAGTGTAGACAGAAAGAAATGTCTATCGTGATTTGTACAGATCATAGTTTCAATACTCTGATTTCAAAACTTGTTTGTAGACCTTTTTTTTAACTGGAGGAGTAGGGATCCAGACAGACAATTTTCAATTAACAATTAAAGATCGCCCATTCGAACGCTTGCCGACGACTCAGCCGTCGTCGATGTTGTCTACAAAAGCAAGGGTGTCATCAACATATCGCTTGTACAAAGATGGGAGTTTGTTAGCTTGATCGAGATTTTCTTCGATGTGACACAGGAAACTATTGGCCATGAGAGGCAGAGTCCTTCCTCCATGTACTAAACGAAGCCCACCCGTCCCTGGAATTTACTATGGAGTTAGCAGTTGAGAATAGCCTCCCATTTCTGGGTATAAAATCACAAAAATAGGCTGTGGTCTACAAACGGAAGTCTATAGAAAACCTACTGACAAAGGTCTCCTGTTACACTTTCAAAGTCATATGGACATCAAATACAAGAAAGCGCTGCTGAATACTATGCTTTATAGAGGTTTAAGGATCTCGTCGACCTGGGAAATCTTTCTCAAGGAAGTTGAGCGTCTGAAGGAAATCTTCAAAAAACTACAACAGCAGCAACAGCAACAACAACAACAGCAACAAACAGTTACAGCAGTCAGATGATGACAAAGTCGTTCGATTCTCTCTTCCATTCAAGGACCAGTTTTCCTGTGAGAACGTCAAAAAACAACTACGGCAATTAAATAGTAAGATCAAGGTTCAAATAGAGCCGATGTTTCCCGGCATAGTAAATCGAACGTTCGAAAATCGAATTCAATCAAACTCAATCGAACTCAATCCGTGGATTGAGTTCGATTGAGTTCGGCAATCGAACGAAATCGAACACCACACTTTCAGTGAGTTCGATTTCCGAACAAATCGAACTCGATCGAACTTAATCCGTCTGATTGTGTTCGATTGAGTTCGGAAACCGAACAAAACAAAGCTATCATTATTCCCCCGGGCTTATTTCGAAATTGTCGTACCCTTTTTTTTTTTAGCTAACTTACAATAGCGGCAAGACAACTCGAAGGATTACATGTACTTTCATGCAAAAATGCAAGCAAATTACTAACCGTGACACAGGCTACGGCATAAAGTAAATGGATGATTATGAAAAATATCTTACTAACGATATATACATGATTCTCTCAAATTCATCTTGGACAATTAACAGTGAAAAAGAGAGTAAGAGGTGAACGAGCGTCAGCGTAATAAAAAGGGGAAGAAGCGCTCTGCTTCAGCCAACGCAGAAGAATTAGAGCCACCGAAAAAGCGGCAAACGCCGGCGACTTTCGAAAAGTGGCAAACGGTGATGCTTGACGGCATTTTCGTCAACTG
>NC_090883.1:495108-502608 GCF_036669925.1 Montipora capricornis
TGGAAATTATAGACGAACGATCGACGTTTCAGCCATATCACACGGCCTTCATCAGGAATCTGCCGAGTCAGCTTGGGTCACGCAAGTGTCAGGTGATAGCTGACTCAGCACGTCCCGTAATTGCCGAGTCAGCTTGGGTCACGCAAGTGTCAGGTGATAGTTGACTCGGTACGTCCCGTAACGCAAGGCAGATTCCTGATGAAGGCTGTGTGATATGGCCGAAACGTCGATCGTTCGTCTATAATTTTCCTGACTGATACAATTCATGGTCAAGGTTATCTGTTATTGGCTAATTTGTTAATAAGACGTCAATCAGCGCATTTTAAGTCAACCATTAAAAAGGGGGAGCGTTTTTGAAAAAAAAATAGGGGGTCTTCTTGTAAGCGTTCCCTCAGTCTCTTGCCCCAACTTCCGCGCGGCCAGTATGTGGAAAATCGTTTGGGAGCTCTTCTTTCGAACAGGAACGCTTGCTGCGTAGGCTATACTCAAAACTATAATTCTGCACGCAGAAAACTCGCAGTAGTGTTCATGTAGTTGGTGAGTTCTATTAAACGTTTCCTCTTTACAGCTGTCTTTTCAGGTTCAATGTGAGTTACTTCAGTTAGTTTTAATTTCTCTGGTACTAGCTCTTAGACAATCATGTATTACATAACTGTGGCCAATCTGTTTTTCCTGTTTTCTGTTCCAAAGCACTTTCTCCGACTGCAAAGACTACTGTTAGGACCACATTCGATCTTTGACTCAATTTTACATCAGCAATCACAGACATAAACAACACACTACGCAAGAAGAAAAGTGAATTGAATCATTGTGAAATCTTAAGAAACAAATTGGAAAGATGCTAAAGCAAAGTGTTTGACTTTCCACGATTTTCAATACTAATACTAATATTTGTACTTTTTTTCTGGCAGGAAACTATTCGATGACGACAAGTGCAACTCAAATGCCCTCTACGCCACGTATGTATTGAAAACCTTTCATTTAAATTCTTTAAGATTCACGGATTAGAACTCAAACCTTTTTATTGGTCTCTGGCGCCTTTAGCAATGAGATCATTACCCCGGGGAAAGGGGGGGGGGGGGGGGAGGGTACTAAAAAAAAATACTGCAGGCTCCGCCCCGAGGTCCGACCCCTTCCCCTTTTGGCAGACAAGATACCCATTTCGAATACCTTCCATTGGAAAATATTGAGAGGCCCTTTTAAATACCTAAATAACAGATTTCCCTACCCTTTCATATATCTTTAGCCTAAAAAAGGTACCCTTTCGGACGGAGCTTCCCCGTATAGGCCTTTATAGGCCTATACGCCCGGGATCATTCTAAACATAGTACAATTTTACCAATGAGATCATTCTAAACATAATATATATATATTTAGCCAGGCTTATGAGCGGAGCTCCACAGTTATTTCTTTATACTGGATTTTAATGCGATAAACTAATGTCAATGCCCAGATTCGAGGCAGGACTCTAGTAAGGTCTTCTCTACCGTGATTATATTTTTTCACCTTTTTGCTGCACAACCAATTTATGCATCCTAAACTCAGACTGAATTAGTCCTGTCACTAAAAATCATCCTTCGCCTGTTTGATAAAACCAATACTGAAGTCAAATGAAATCATGTTGCCTCGCAGTTATGAGCGCAAATTTCAATTGCGTCGAGAAGCCTGAAAATTTCAAGACTTCAACGGGGTTTGAACCCGCTACCTCGCGATACCGGTGCGATGCTCTAACCAACTGAGATATGAAGCCACTGACGTTGGGAGCATAAAGGTGCAGCTTCTATAGCATTCTAGAACTGTTCTAGTTAGAGGAGCTAGGGATCGTTTGATATTCTAGAACTTTAGAACCCCCAAAATACCTTATATATTCTAGATCTTTAGAAATCTTAGACTCACAACATGGACCATGGATATTCTAGAACTGTAAAACGTTTAGAGATTTTAGAAGCCCCAAAGGGATCTTTTGATATTGTCACCTCATCTATAGATATCTTTTATTTTAGAGTTACTTTAAAAAGACTGAAATCTCTAAACGTTCTACAGTTCTAGAATATCCATGGTCCATGTTGTGAGTTTAAGATTTCTAAAGCTCTAGAATATGTAAGGTCTTTTGGGGTTCTAAAATCTCTAAAATCTCTAAAGTTCTAGAATATCAAACGATCCCTTTGGGGCTTCTAACTAGTCGCGTTCTTTCATTCAAATTTTAGCTTTCATGTTACGGTTCGGTTAATCACATTCTTTACGAGATAGTGGGATGAATATAGCACTCGTTTACCTTATTAAGCCTAAGTGCTCGTTTCAGTGATTAGGCCCAAGCACCCTTTTAAAATTTTAGCTTTCGTTTTACGGTTCGGTTATCTACACTTTTTACCGAGATCGTGTAAAAGGAAAGGAAAGGAACCTTATTTAAGTGTCTAATCTTCTAGCGCCGTAGAGCACTAATCGGGGACACTGTAAATTGAAATTAACAAGTTAACGCAAATCAAATCAAAGTTTGGTTTTTGAGGAGAGGGGAACCGGAGTACCCGGAGAAAACCTCTCGGTGCAGAGTAGAGAACCAACAAACTCAACCCACATATGACGCCGAGGCTCGTTTACTGATTAAGCCTAAGTGCTCGTTTCAGTGATTAGGCCTAAGCACTCTTTTAAAATTTTAGCTTTCATTTTACGGTTTGGTTAACTACACTTTTTACCGAGATCGTGTAAAGAATATAGCACTCGTTTCAGTGATTAGGATTTTAGCTGTCATTTTACGGTTCGGTTAACTATAGCTTTGGGGCTATGTAGCTTTCACAACATGGGCCATGGATATTCTAGAACTGTAGAACGTTTAGAGATTTTAAAAGCCCCAAAGGGATCGTTTGATATTCTAGAACTTTAGAGATTTAGAGATTTTAGAACCCCCAAAAGACCTTACATATTCTAGAGCTTTAGAAATTTTAGACTTACAACATGGACCATAGATATTCTAGAACTTTAGAACTTTTAGAGATTTTAGAACCCCTCTTCCGTTCTAGCACAGCATGAACCTTTTAGCTATAGATTTCTAGACTTTAGAGACATGCCCTCAGTCTTTTTAAATAACTCTAAAATAGATGATAGCTATAGATGAGTTCTATCTTCTAATGACAATATCTGCACCTTTCTCATTGGGAGCTGGTCACTTCTGGGTTCACAACTTCCCGTGATAAGTAATGATGAGTGAGAGATATATATGAAATACATCATATATTATTGCACTGTGGGTATGAAATCAAATGAAACAATGTTGCCTCGCAGTTATGAGCGCAAATTTTCATTTCGTCGAGAAGCAATTTTTCAGGCTTCTCGACGCAATTGAAATTTGCGCCCGTAACTGCAAGGCAACATGATTTCATTTGATTTCATACCCGCAGTGCAATAATATATGATGTATTTCATATATTTCTTTCAATACTAAGTCGTTGATGCATAATGTTACAGCACTTTCCCACCTAAAACTTAAGTATCCTTGATTGAATTTTCTTGTTTTTGGTAGTTGCTTGATTATTCTCTGGCAATTTAGAAGGATAAAATTATGCTTTAGCTAGCATTTCTCCATATATGCAACCTAACAAAGTGCTCTTTTTTTTTTCCATAGGGTCGTGTACATATAACTTGACTGATCTTCAAGGAAACTTCTCGAGTCCGCATTATCCATCCAGATATCCACATCACCTGAACTGCACCTGGTATATTACTGTAACACCAGGCAGCTACATTTACTTGCAGTTTTTCAAGTTTTCTCTGGAATATGGTGGAAAACACTGTCGGTATGACTACGTGGAAGTATCGGACGCAAACTATCCATCGAGTTCCATACAAATAAAACGCTGTGGTAATCAAAATCCTTGGTGTGTTTGGAGCACGACCAATGTCCTGCAAGTTCGATTCGTTACTGATTTCATTGTTTCAGCTCCAGGCTTCATGGCACATTATACAACTTACAGGAATCCTGACAGCGGAAACTGCCTGTCTCTTAATGCAACACAATGTAAGGAAATACTCATTGAGCATGTCCAGGAATGACCCTAATTAGATGCAAACAGATTTTGATAAGGGTTACGAAGTGTCCTTTTACCCTTCTCCTCAAATTTGACATATTCTTATATCTAGAAACTAGTAGTAATGAGAGATTAGGGAGTGTGTTTGAGCAGCCTTCCTTTCGTTGAGATATTCACATCCATTAAATCAGTTTACATTTTTACTGAGGATAGTAGTCTTGCATTAAAAGCCAATTTAATCTAGGTGCATCACAGAAACAATTTCATGTTTGTTTGTTTGTTTGTTTTGTGGAGGTTGAGGTGGTTTTTAAGTTTATCGTCACATTTACATGTTTTATTGATCCAAATATTATCTGCTAGCAGAGGTTTGATAATCGATACTATTGACGAGGTTGGCTTTGTATACCGGACTAAAATGGCGCAAGACAAAAGAATTGTTGTATCGATTAGCAATTGCGTATGAACCAAGGACGAATTGCAACGTCTGTTTCCTAAAAACAAAACAGCAACAATAACTACAACAAAACCAGCACTACACAGCTTTCCGAAGTTTTGATAAAGAACATCAATCATACTTGTTGCTAGTCTCCTTCTTAACCGTTTTTGGCAATGTCACGCAACGCTCCCACGAAAGAAACGGGTGCTCACATTGGAACCACATATCTTTCTCGGATTGAGCCAATCACAGCTACAGTTCCATTTTCTGGAACTGTATCATGCGACTCGACCAATAATACCTCTCTTTTCAGGAATGCGCTCGATCACCACAAATATGCAGGTCTGTTGTTTGTATTTTCAAAGCGACCGCGTTAACCGAAAGAATGAAAGGATGTAAATTTAATAACATTATTCAATATTTTTATTATCTTCAAAATGAAATTTTCCTGTACGCACAACGTAGTCTCAACTTCCACCATGTATGTGAACAGAGCTGAAATCAAAGCAAACAAAAGTGTAGTCAAAATCTAACCGCGTTTGTAAAAAACCTACTAGTAGGTAGCAAGGCTCTCTATTACGGTATATTAGGTCTAGCCTACGTCTAAAAAAACAGATTCGATCTGCGGCCAATAACCCGGCAAATGCACAAATAGTTTCCAGTACTATATACTGTTGCAAATATATGGGTACTATTGCCGTCGAAAATAAGTACCCTTTCCTCGGCGGTCGAGACTTTTTCGGTCAGAAACCGCAAAGAATGCTTTTTGCCACACTCAATTGACTTACCTTTTTTGTCGTTTTAATCGACCGTAAAAACAATGGAAAAGGAATGTGGCTCAAATGTGAGCAGCCGTTTCTTTGGGGGGAGCATTGCGTGACATCGCAAGAAACGCCTGCGAAAGAAACTAACTTGTTGCTAAATATCAAAGAAATAAACACAATTTCACTTAGGGAGAAAAACTCACAAACAAACGCTTCAAGCTAAGTCGGAGGCAGCGCAGGTCGATCACATGTTCTGAGCCTGCAATATTTTGTTCATTACGTCGCGCCACATGGGCACGAGGTGTCCCGCATCAAATCGAGGCGAATAGTCAGTCAAACGAAAAGTCTCAAATAGACAGGATCAGTAAGCGTCTCACTTTGCTTGAACGGAATAAACGCGATAACAATCACAAAGTTTCTACTGTCGTAGTAAACATAAAACGGTTGCGATTACCCTAACTTTGAAATAATATGAAAGCTATTGTTCACTGGATTGTTGTAGGTATATAGTTGACTCTTAGGTTTAACGGGACTCTTACTGCATGACTCATCAATATCTGCGTGCATGTTAGATTAGGTGCAATCCTGAGGAAAAATTCAATCAAAATATTAAAATCATTCTTCAAGACCTTTTTTGGTCAATGATAATTGCAATAGTTTATACCTTTTTACCCATCTTCCTTCCCCGAAAATTATGAAAAAATCATTCTCGGAAATACTACTATCGGCTTTTCAGCGTACCTTGACACTCATTTACGCTGTTTTTTTTTTAACATGATCATCCTGGATTTACAGCAAGATTGTTTCTGGACTGACGCGGAAAAGCTGTATACGACCATTGTATTTCATGTTTCTTTCTCTCGGCTTTTTGTTTTAACCACAACTACCAAAATGCATTTCTATAGTTTTATATCAATTGTTTCTTTGTTATGGACATCGGAATCTACGCATGTTGTCGCTGATCATCTAATTGGAAATCTTGGATGATGCACATGAAGTGATAGTTTATACAACACCTTATTCCAAAATGGCCGCCATTTAGATATTCTTTTGTTCTTAATCAAATTAGACCTTGATGCCTCGTTCAAGGCAAAATATTCTTTTGAATTTTCAGCTCAAGAACGAGGCGTCAAGGGCTAATTTGAATAAAAACAAAAGAATATTTAAATGAGGGCCATTTTGGAATAAGGTCTATACATCCTAAACTCAGACTGAATTAGTTAAGGCCATGTTACACGAGGCAATTTTTCTTGCAACTCGCATCGGAACAAACGTTGCGTTGCAAGTTGCGAGAAAAAATTCACGTGTTACCCATTTTGCAACTGCAATTGTTGCTTTGCGAGTTGCGAGAAAAGTAGAACGACCCTCTACTTTTCGCAACGTTGCGAGACAAGTTGCTTGCGTGTGACACCCCCTCTGCAACTCGCAACGCAATTTTGTCAGAATGGGCCAATCAGAGCTCATCTTTCGCTCGCGGGAGATTTCAAGATGGCGTCCGCCATCTTGTTCGTTATTGTATGCGTTGCAAGTTGCGAAAAGAGTTGCAAACGTGTGACACCTCCTCTGCAACTTGAAAGGTTTTTTATTCGTCATCGTTGTGTTACGAGTTGCAAGAAAAATTGCCTCGTGTAACATAGCCTTTAGTCCTGTCAAAATCTGTCGTAGCATGTTCTATAAAACCAATACTGAAGTTGTCAATGTATCATGTTGTAAAAGTTTCCCATTTTCAAACTTCTGTATGCTAAATAGAATTTTTTGGTAATTGCTTGAATATTCCCTGGCAATTTAGAAGAACGAAATTATGGGTAGGGAACAAATACGCTTTAGCTAGTCTTTCTCCATATATTAAAGACTAACAAAATGCTCTTTTTTTTCCTAGGGTCGTGTGCACATAACTTGACTGATCTTCAAGGAAACTTCTCGAGTCCGAATTACCCATCCAGCTACCCATATCACCTGAACTGCACCTGGTATATTACTGTAACACCAGGCAGCTACATTTACTTGCAGTTTTTCAAGTTTTATGTGGAATATGGTGGAAAACACTGTCGGTATGACTACGTGGAAGTATCGGACGCAAACTATCCATCGAGTTCCATACAAATAAAACGCTGTGGTTATCAAACTCCTTGGTGTGTTTGGAGCACGACCAATGTCCTGCAAGTTCGATTCGTTACTGATTTGTCTGCCTCAGCTTCAGGCTTCATGGCACATTATACAACTTACAGGAATCCTGGCAGCGGAAACTGCCTGTCTCTTAATGCAACACAATGTAAGG
>NC_090883.1:517608-530108 GCF_036669925.1 Montipora capricornis
TTGCCCTTCGAGTGTGGTTAATTCGTTACCACACGAAACAAAGCTGTAGCAATAAAGTGATGAATTCAAGAATAATTTTCCGTAACATTATTACCCCTTATCAATAGTTTACAACTCACAGCGCTACGCAAGCCATTTTCTCGTGAGTACCACTGAATCTTCTTTTGTGGTGCTTTGTGTTTTACCCCGATTTCCACTTGTTTATAATCAAATGATCTATGTGCAGATGTAAGAATTACAGAAGAACTTAAATTGAGACAAGAGCACTCAAACACGAAACACCAAAAACCCCCCGGAAAATAATATTATTTTTGTAACTTGGCCACTTGTCTTTATTTCTCAAACTCATTAATAATTCATGACGTTATAAGCCAACCAGAGCGCCGCATTCGTGTCAGGTGGATGACTTTGAAACTCAATGGAACACCAGTTGGAAATCACTAGTGTTTCATCACGTTTTCATCATAAGTGATAAAATTGTTCTTAATCTGCATATTCATAGATTACTCAAATACAGCTTAACATGAATCATTAATTTTTAATAAACAATGGCCAGGAAAAACATTTCAAATTACAAACTAACAAGCTCAAGCCAAGTTTTTAAAGTCACCGAAACAGACTGGCATAGTATCCATATCCACATCCTGAGAAACTTTTTCTACCTTCCGAGACACGAACTCACTGCTAGATTCAACACTAATTGTCGCACTTACTGTTGATGATTCCAACTTAGGACCTAGTATTGCTGATACATTAGTCTGGACCTTTTCATTAGCTTTCTCCTACTTCAAAGCATCCGATATATGACCAATCAAGACCAATATAAAGGAAGCAATATTCAATAAGACAAGGCTCATGATGTTCACATACAGAATGACAAATATGCCTCACGACGTGCGGTTCATATTTCAAATCAAGCAAGCCTACATGAAATGTTTTGGACACATTTTCTTCAAAACGGATATAATTATCAACTATTTCAAAATTCTTTAAGCAGATTCGCCTATGCTCCCCTCCATGGAAACTAAATAATTTGCCATTATAGTAATACACAAAATTTAACAAAGACTTAGCCGTCTCCATTCCAAATACTCCACTTTGCCACAGCTGGCTTTCTTCTTCATCAGTGACTGGCTATTTTACTTTTTGTCTCGCTTTCAAACCAACGCCAGCTCGAGTTCCATCCTTCATTTCTGCGTCCAATATTCGTCTAAGGATAGCAAATCTAATGAAGAAAAGAGAAAAGTTGGATGCAATTTCCTTAAGTTTTAAAATATCAAACAGCCCCCTCTCCAATAACGCCAATTCACGCAACGTTTGTGTGAAGAGTCTAAGGGATTGAACTCGATGGCTGGGTTCTTTTCCACCATGAATTGGCGAATGTATGCCTTAGTATGCTGATGTCCGAGCCCACTGCAAAAAAATGCTATGTAAATAGGACACGTATGTTTGTCCTATCAATTCGATCGCGACATTACTACTTCTAATGCCGCAGACAATCTGGTACAACGTTTTCGGAGGGCATGGATCTTTGGAACACTTTGCCACCTCTTGAATAAATTTGGATAACCAATAGTTGAGCGACAATGCGTCATCCTGTGTTATGGGCGGCTGAACTTTGTCCAATTCATACTCTTTAAAACTCCACCTACTTCGACCATTGGAAACTTGACACTTCGCACTCGTTGCCAATCCTCAAAAATGCCCACTGCCTACTTATTTTTATATCTGGTAGACTTCGGTACTGCTCTCTCTAGGCAAAGTTCTTCTTCCTCGATTGTTTCGGGAAGCTGAGCGAAACCTTCCTTCGACCATGGCAAAAACAATATGTAAATCACTTCAAGTTCACAACGCTTTTGGAATACAAATTTGGTGTAACGCGAAACTATTGGATAATTAAAGACAAAAGCTCACAAATACAATGGCGTTTATATACAAATACCCTATCGAGTACTGTGCGACCTTTCAGACAACTTAGGAAGACGTTTAGGAAGTTCTTTAAGGGAGCTCGCAAACAAGAACTAACGATGGCGATGAACGAAACTAACGCCCACCAAGACGAAGCGACATCTCTTAAACCTTTTCTTAACGAAGATGGCACAATCGATCAAAGTGAAAAGGGTTTGAAGGCAAATGGCATGAGCAAAGGAGATGATCGTGAAACCATAGTAGATGAAGTGAATCACGAAATAACAGAGTTGGTAGGTGAGTCTAATCCAGACCCGGTACTGATAAACGGAAAAGAGATAACTTCTCTTAAAATCGAAGACCTAAAAACCGAGCTGGACAAGCGTGGACTTAAAAAAAGTGGTGGCAAGTGTACACTAGTAGTGCGCCTTCGGGCCGCCATTATGACTGAGCGTTTCCCGCTGAGGAGTGAAATCGACTCTGCACCAGCGCAAACAGAGAGGCCAGCGAACACCCGAGGCAAGTCGTTCATCTCTCGTAGATCGATCACAAGTGTTATTAATTCGTTTATCGAGGCAAAACGTAAGGAGATTTGTTGTCGAGAAATCGAAACTCTAAAATCCGAAGCAAGTACATCTTATGCAAGTGAGACAATCATCTCTTTGCAAAATGAAAATGATATGCCTCAACAAAAGCTTAAAGAGTTGCAAAACCGTTACGAAAGTGTCAGAGTCGAGCAAGAATTCTCACTGAAGAAGTTAAAAGTCTTTTGATAGCTATTAGACTTCTGAACAATGAGTTTCAGGATTCCCAGAAAGAAATGAATGGAATGAGTATTAATAATGAAAAAAACGGGAACTGTGACAGTGGCACAAAATCGCATAATCAGCAAAGTTAAGGTCGATCAAGAAGCGAGTCTGCTGCTAATACTTGGGAGGCTTCATGGGAAATAGCTGGATCAAAAAGAAAAAGAGGAAGAACCAGAATAATAGCAACAAACGACAAGAAGCGAGTGCCACACATTACAAGAAAGAAGGAAGAGAGCCCTGAAGATTCTAATGTGGCCGAATTTGCACAGCAAGCAAATAGCCACGAAGATGGCAAGAACCTTGTGTACATTGCGGGTGATTCGATTATCCAACATATTCAGGGATGGAACTTATCCACAAGCGACAGACATGTTAAATCATTTTCGGGAGCTCGAACTGAAGACATTGAAGACTACCTAAAGCCCCTGCTGAGGAAGGAACCTGAAGAGATCATTTTACACATCGGAACTAAAGGTATTGCCGGTTTTCACTGTCACACCATCATCAAAACCATTCAAGAAATAAATTCAACATTCAAAGATATAAAAGAAGATAAATATTCAAACAGTCTCGCAAAGGTTCAGTTCTGTTTCGTGCGGGAGATATTCGAAGAAATGTTTTACTCAAATTTATAGGGCTTTGTATGGAGACGCCATGCTTGTGTCACTCTGAAGAGCACAAATATGGCGGCTGGAAGCTAACTAAAACATATGTCATCGAGCTTTGCTATGAAAGCCTGTAGTCGTCTTCTGAGGGTTTATAAACATCTATATATGAGTATTTAATGTCTTACAAGGACTGTTCAAATCGCAAAATCTTAGCAGATAAGTCACTTTTTTAACCTGCGTGACAGCATTCTCGGCCGCCATTTTAATATCATGTCACGGAAAAGCTTAGAAATTCAACCTTGCCTTATCACAAGACAAAAACCCTATAAAACTGAAAATTGTGAAACGATAAGTCTTCAGCTGTTCTAATAACTAACTCAACTAAAATCTCAAACGGATTGATAATTCCTTATTTTTTAATTTGTGATGACGTCACGTGAAAACCAAGAATTGTAAATCTTGCCACTCAAATCCAGCAAGACTCTCCAAGTACACATCTGGCAATTTCTTCAATCTTACCAAGGTCAGATAATCTAGGACTAAATGATAAAGTTAAAGAAGCTAATAAGATATTATCGTCGTTTTGTAGATCGCGTGGTTTAATTATGTTACATATTATCATATGACCAGTACGGCCCCGCACGCGCTTTCATTGCAAAACTATTGAGAAAATCCTCGTATGAGGGCCGTACGCGATGGCGCGAGCAGGGCCGGAAAAAGCCGTCCGGCCCTGCTGCTAGGATCGCGTAAGGCCCTCATACGGGAATTTTCTCAATAGTTTTGCAATGAAAGAGCGCGCGGGATGCCAACTAAAACAACTTTTCGGTCAAAATGGGCGACGTAAGTGAACATTCCGAATTTTGTTACCCGAAAAAAAAAAAAAAAAAGGAAAAGCGCGGTGGTCATATGATAAAATGCTTATTGACTGAGTTAGGGCGGGGCAGACGGGAAAATATTTTGGCCCTCGGTCGGTCCGTACGCCATGACCTCGGGCCAAATATTCTCCCGGCCGGCCCTCCCACTCATACAATAAGTACATAATACTCCCCTTGACCTAACCTGCTTAAACCGTAGAAGTCTACATCTAAACCGTAAAGGGTCACAGTTACTTTCGAAATGCTACACTGATTATCTTAGTTGTATATGATTATCTATTAGTGAGCCTGTTTTTTCTGAATCCAGCGGTGACGAGCGGACTCAGACGCCTAAGTTCTCGGTCCTTTTCCACCCCATAGGTTAACCTGAGCTTTAATTTACCTAAACTTAGGGCCTCAGAATGGCGTTTCTTAATATTGCCAGTCTAACTAAGCATGTGGATGAGGCCCCCCCCTGAGAATGCAATCACAGTCTCTAGATCTACTAGCACTATGTGAAACTCGTCTCGATCACACCTTAACTGACTCCGATGTATCAAGTGAGAGCTATAAAAATACTAGACGTTACTGTAACAGAGGACGGGGGTGTTGCCATGTATATCCGAAACTCAATCGATTACAAACTTAGAGGCGACTTGTAAGTTAAAGATCTTGAATTTTTATGCATTGAGAGAAGAAAAACAGGGGCTAAGCCTTTTCTTATCTCTAATTGGTACAGCCCTTCTAACTCCCCTATTGAGCTGTTTGAGAAGTTTGAAATCTTATTAGATTGAAAGATTGAGGAGGAACACATTGAGTCAAATATTATAGGGGACCTAAATTGCGATTTTGTTAGCTCTCAATCCAAACAATGAGACTTAACATCTTAACGAGATGAGTCGTACCAATATACTCAATTAATCAATGAACCCACATGCATTACATCAAATTCTAAATCATTAGTAGAGTTATTCCTTACTAATGAGGCAGATAAATTTGCTCTATCTGGAGTTTCCCATATAGGAGTCAGTGACCATAGCCTAATTTACGTTGCTCGTAAACAAAGAAGCCCTGAATCACTTCCGCGAGTCATTAATATTAGACAATACAAAAGTTTTGTGCTCGAAAATTTTCAATACGACATGGAAGTAGCACCTTGGGCCATGATTGAGCTACTTCACGACCCTATCGAAGCTTGGGAATCTTGGAAACATCTAATCCTGACCGTAGCAATTTTTCATGCTCCTTTTAAAAAGAAAAGAGTGCTAATTTCATCGCCAGCCCCCTGGCTCAACTCTGAAATCAAACGACTAATGAGGGAAAGAGATCGAATAAAAAATATCGCAATTACTACCAAAGACCAAACTAAATGGATAGAGTATAAAAATATCAAGAACTATGTCAATCACTCTTTCATGGCTTCCAAGAAGGATTACTTTGGCTCCCACTTTGAGAGTAATAATGGTAAAGTTGAAGCCACCTGGAATGGAATTTACTAGTTATTATCAAGAAAGAAAAACAAAACCCAAGTTACGAAATTGCTTATTGACCACAAAGACATCGGTGATCCCTACAAGATCTGTAATGCTTTTAATAGTCTTATTACGGAAATTGGTCCAACCCTGGCCTCAAAGATTAATCCGCCTCGAGTCAGTTTTTGAGATTTTATTAAACCTTCTCATACGAACTTGAGGCGAAACTAATAACGGTAGATGGGGTAACTAAACTTGTAGGCAATTTATCTACAAGCAGCTGATGGCCTTCATGGTATATCAACCCGTCTTCTCAACTGAATGTTTCTTTTCCTTTTACAGCGGCCTCCTTGACGCGCGTTTTTAACTGTCATTTTCTACTGGTATTATTCCCAGTGACTGAAAAAGCGCTAGGGTCACTCCAGTCTTGATATGACTGATACTTGCTATTTCAACATTGATAATGGTTTAACAAATGATGTCCTGTTTATGGATCCAAAAAAAGCGTTTGATACAACTGTCCATGAAATTGTTCTTTCAAAGCTGGAGCTGTATGGTTTCAAAGGCACTACTTTAAACCTTTTAAGAAACTATCTATCTGATAGAACACAGGTTACTGTATTGGACAACATCCATTCAGAAATTAACTAAATACGGCGTGGAGTCTCCCAGGCCCTAGGGCTCAATACTTGGACTCAGGGTTCACGAGTTAACGTGAAAAGAAGAGGAGAAATTGGAAGTTATATGGGCCCAGGGAATGACAAACTCAGCCCCGGTTATCCGAGAGGGAAAGTGAGCTTCCCTTTGAGAATGTCATCCGAGGGGAAAAAGGGGGGATAAAAATTGATAAACAAAGTTTTATAAGGTAACGCCCAACCTGGGAGAGGGGGAGGGGAGGAGTTGGGTAGAATATACACATATAGATATAAAGAAGAGACATGGTAATGGTGTTGAGTTGACTTAATAGAACCCAAACTTATACAAAAGGAGGGTCTTGCTACTGAGTTACCGGTCGGGGTTGGTTTTGACCTGAACCGCTTGAAGGAAAATAGCGGGTCGTCGGGGATCGCTTCCAACATTGTGTAGACTTTTGGCCGGGGGTCCGCACCTATAGAAGGTGACTCGAGGATTGGAAGAGGAAAACCTTTGACTACCTCTCACCTGAGTACGAAAATATGGCGTAAGAGGTTTAAATGACTTGTCGACTTTAGAGATGGCATGAAAGATCCTTGTAAACTCCTTATCTGCTAAAAGAGCCAGGAAGTAAGCCTTAAATTGCTCTTTCCACAAATAGATTTTCTCCCTGAGGGTGGTTGCGGTGATGTCATAGCTGGCCGCTTTTGCATGGCTAGTGGTCTTCGCCACAGAGACGAGCTCTTCTGCGAGGCGCACTGTTTCATATTTGTGGAAGTCTTCTAAACTGCGGCTACCATAATGGGTTATGCGGTTTATCAACGCCTGTACAGAGGTCCCCTGTGCATTCTCTAAAAACTTAATCCTCCCTTGCAAAGCCCAAATATGGAAAAGAAAAAGGAAGGGGAGAGTGAAGTGATTGCATTCGATGCCAAGGTGCAAAATTAAAAATTATTGTACTGACAGCGCGAAATATTCAAAGAAACATCGCCAAACTATTGTCAATCTGTTGCAAAATTATTGAGTGCTGTTTTCCATACTATCCTGTGATGACAGAAACATGAAAAAAATAATACATTCTGCTAGATAAATAAGCCGGGTAAATCGGCAGCGCACCTCTTATTACAACATGGTTGGAATTTAAATGTAACAATAAGCATAGAACAATACGAAAATAAAACAATTAAAGTGAGACAATGCGGCGAAAACAAGCATTCAGGAATGAAATCAACAATTCAAAATTAAGAACGAAAATTAAACAAGGATCGCACTAAAATAATAACCAGTTCTATGCTGGAGTACGTGTCGAGGTAAACAAACATAAAATTCCGTGGAGCTAGACAAGAACGAGAATTACGCATAACCATCAGGGCGTAATTATTAAACGGGAAAGTGAACTTCAAGTTGCCCACAAAGCTAAACACGTAATCGTTTAGAAGCAGGGTATAACATAACCCGAAACAAACTTCTTAATGCCCGCAAGAGGTTAAGCTAAATGTTTCAGTGGAAGTGAGAGTGAAAAGAAGAGTGAATTCTAAATTGCCCGCCGAAAGCTAAGAAGTTACACGTTGCCCGCTAAGCAACTAAGCCAAACATGATCAGCAGGGCATGAAATACATGAAAGGCCAACGTAAGATCGCCCGCGAAGCCTGAGAGCTACACGTTTTGAAGCAGGGCACATTATAACTGAAACTGGAAACAAACTTAAAATTGCCCGCGAAGTAACCAAGCTACCCGTTTATATGCAGGGCATAACATGCATGAAAAGCCAACTTAAAATTGCCCGCGAAGCTTGAAAGCTACACGTTTACCAGCAGGGCACAAAATAAACTGGGAATAAATTTAAATATGCCGGCGAAGCAACTAAGCCACACGTTGTCAGCAGAGCGTAATAGGAACTGGAAAATCAACTAAGAGTTGCCCTCAAAGCTAGAAAGCTACACGTTTCGAAGCAGGGCACAAAAGTGTCAGCAACAAACTTCAGTAAAATTGCTCGCAAAGCAGCCAGGCTACCCGTTATCAGCAGAGCAAAAAAGGAACTGTAAGTCAAGCAGGTCAGAATGTGACCTTGAAGAGTTCAACTTAAAAGTGCCCGCAAGGCAACCAAGCTACACGTTATCAGCAGGGCAAAATACAAAACCGGAGCCGAGAATTGCCCGCTACGCTAAAAACCAAACATTTCGAAACAGGGCATAACACGAACTGAAAATAAATTTAAAACTGCAACGGAGATACAATATTCAAGAACACGTGCTGGAAACGACAAAACAAAACGCTGAGCAAACCTCTAGCGTAACCTCTTCCCCTGCGGCGTTTTGACCAGGATTTGGATTAGCAGGCTCTTCTTGGTTCTGTGGAGATGGAGGCAGCGGCAGTTGCGCGACGGCGACTGCTTGAGAAGGCTTTCGCCTGCCGCAACTTGTGGAACTTGTTCTCCCTGGTCAGCCATTTCTAAACTGCAGCTACTCGCTTGATCGACAGAATGGCATTCGTTTTATCACATATCCTTTTATACGTGTGAGGTGAGACCGCTGAGACTACTAAGATCCTGATGAGTTTTTCTCATCCCTTACAGGCGACTTAGGCAACCTTAAACAATGGCTTAATTCTAATCGCTTAAGTCTAAACGTTGTCAAAACGAAATGCTTGTTCATTGGGACTCGGCACAAAATCTCGCTACTACCCAGTAACTCAGATATTTGCGTTGATGGCCATCCAATAGAAAGAGTTGACTCACATAAATGCGTTGGTATACAGGTAGATAAAACGCTATCCTGGGGTTCCCATATCTCTCAGATTAATCAAAAGGTTTCAAAAGTGCTTGCAGCTCTAAGAAGACTTAAGCCACTATACCCCCAACCATTGCTCCTAACAATCTACAAATCCTTCATTTTACCACATCTTGATTATTGTAGTGCTTCCTGGGATGGCATTGGTACTGGCTTAAGTAATAAATTCGATTAAAATAACAAAACAGAGCTGCTCACATAACAGCCGGTGCTGATTGGGATGTAAGATCCTCTTACATTCTTTTGGACCTAAACTGGACAAGCCTCGCTGACAGATGTTCCAAACAAATGAAAACCCTTATGTTCAAAACAGTAAACGACCTACTGCCTGAATATATATTCGAAAGATTCGCGAATACTAATACTATGCAATAGATACAATCGATGTGACTCAGAGCTAAATCTGGTCATCCCAAGACTGATCGAACTCAGAAGCTCTTAAAAAGAGTTTCCGTTACAGGGGTGCCATTACTTGGAACAGTCTGCCTACCGAGGCAAAGCAGGCCAATACTTTAAATAATTTTCTTGCATTAATTAATTAATTATTTAATCGTTATAATTTTAAATCCGATAATGGATTACGTTATGCTGTAGGACTTTTTAAGTAAATTAAAGTTGTAAGTAAATTACATTTTTAGCATTTAGGAAAATTAGATTTTTAATTATAGTCTGTAATTCTACTATTTTTTTTAGTAATCATAATTGTAAAACACGGCTCCATGGGAGAACACTTCTTATTGAAACGGACTCTGTGATGAAATAAAGTTTTGATTGATTGATTGATTGATTGATTGAATGAATGCCGACTGAATACAACAAATCACACATACAAGGCATTTTAAAGAAAAATGGGAAAAATACAACACTGCATAATTTTGTATTGTTTCTTTATAGAAGTAATTTCAAAAACTGGTGCTTCGGGTTTCATCAGGTTTCCAAATGCTCAAAAACAATAATTTCAAATGTTTTCTCGCGTTTGGAAACCTGATGAAACCCTCGCACTCGTTTTTGAAATAGTACTTTTGAAATTTGAGATTTAAAACAAATCCCATGAAGGCTAGGCAGTTTCTTTACTTTTAGACCAGGTTTTGATTATCTTTTTACAGATTTTCCCGTTTGTGTCAATTTGTGTCACTGCCGCGGCCGCAGGAAATATCGGGGGTTTCCATTTGAGAACGTCTTTAACTGCAATGGGAAACATTCAGCTCATATATTGAACAACACACCAACAACCACGACAGCGCTGTGAGTTTTTAACTGATTATACTCCTAAAACACTTGTGTTCTGCGGCATTTGGTAATAAGTTACGCCTTTTGTAATAACGATTGCGGCATGTGCGCATTGTGTAATAACGTGTGCAGCATTTTGTCATAAATCCAACCTACGCATTTTGTAATAAGGGCTGCAGCATTTTGTAATATTTGTAAGTATACGCAAATTGTAATAATATCGGACGCGAATTGTAATGAGGTCTTTCCAATGATGTTAATGTGGTAACCGACATCGCTGATCTTTATGGTTGTTGATTGTTAATTAGTATGAAATGAATATGTAACATTCACACTTAATTAACATTCACTTTAGTACACTTACTGAAGCCTGTTCTTTTGCATTTTTTTCTGATATACGGGCAGCCAAAACCTTGTCCTTTGGTTCTCGACTTCGATCCGAGGATTTACCGATATTCAATATGGCGGCTTTTAACTAAGGGAGTGGGCCATGAACCGTGGACTGGATATTGGGCCTCAGGGTGCCGTAGCCTACGGCTCTTTTACACCTTAATCCATTACACAACATTGCTTGCAGAGGGGGATGGGGGACTTTTAATTCTGGTCAATTACAATCGAGTGCTGTTTTTGATGTGTCCCTTAACTTTTTGACAAGGACTGAAGGCCACGAGCCGCCGGTCGCAAAACCCCTGGGTCAGTTATGGGTTCTTCTAACACGGAAGAATGCATAGGAATATCTGGAGAGTCTACCATATCTCCTGCCACGAAAGTACTGAAAGAAAGTCGCAATTATAAGATTTGAACAGCACCTTTTATTAGTTATTACAACGTATTTAAGTTTAAACTTCGTAGTACATTGTGCGTTTTACATTAGTTATTGTATCTTCCGGCAAAAAGCTGCTTTAACAGGTAACAGCATTAACAAAGTAAAGCAATAACAACAACCGAAAACATGCTGATACAGAAAAGCTACTAAACAAAAGAAAATAGCATGTTATTTGCGCCAAAAAATTAAATGTTCTTAATTTGGAACCAACCTAAACCTGTGGCATATAACTCGAGCCATACATGGTGCCAACGGTTGCTATTAATTACACGTCAATCCACTTGAATAACCAAACTCCTTTATGAGCCGCCTTACACTGATTATACCCCGGGATCCGTCACGATAGTATGTTTTCGGTAACAAGTAAGTGAAAGTATCGACGCACTGGCGAAATCGAGAGCACACATTTATTAGTCGCTGGAAAAGAATGCAGGCATCACTGGGGTTTGAAGATCGTATAGCTGCAGGCCCGTAGGCTGGTTTTTGCCTGGGTGGGTTCCTTTTCGCTTAAAACGGACCTTAATGTTAACAGTGCCACACAAAATTAAACTTACCGTTATTGCAGAATACGTTTCTTTGGAAATACTCTCTAGGAGTTGGGCCTCAGCATTGGAGCGATGCTGTTGTCTTGATGTCAATCGGGGCATTTCGGCAGCAGTACCCACCTTCTCAGCCATTGAAATGCTTTGATTGTAAATACGGGAAAAGTTTGTGCCACAATCTTCCCTTTCCTTTTGGTAGAAACTTCCAACTTCTGTAATCAGAGCAAGCCAGTTTACGCTCAAAGAGCGTCTACTTTGTGAGAAATACCAGTGATACACAGCTGTTAGGTTCAATTTGCCCAATCTCAAGTGTGAACCTTGTTGCTGTTTCTTAGTGCTTGACTTTATTTATTTTCTAAATTAGAAAACCTTCAAAACCACAACTAAAATGAATGCAATTTGTACTGTGTATATGAGCACGTGCATGGAATTAACTTTTCTTAGAACATATGTTAAAGCAAATTTTCTAATATCTTAGGCAATATTTTCAAGACGGTTTTATTGTATGCAAGCGTTCTAAATGCACGGTGCTAAGAACGGGCGGCTTGATAAGAAATAGTGGTATGACGAATTCTGCCTCCGACTCGCAAAGTTCCCTCCACGAGAACCGGGGAAAGAGTGCAAAGTTTGCTTTGACGCTTTACTGGGTGACCTGCAGACAATGAATCCAAGTCGTCAGGGAAGGTTTGACGCTGAACTAGCTGCACCACCTTGCTGGTTGATAACCGTATCTCAGGCACAGTTATACCCCCTTTCAGTAGTTGACGAAACGAACTAACCAAGCAACAATGGTTAACAGGCGTGGCCAGGATGAAAAACGTCTTAGTAA
>NC_090883.1:555108-557608 GCF_036669925.1 Montipora capricornis
ACAGCCATACAGTCCGGCGTTCCTAACATAGAACCAGTGTGGCTTTTCACGTTGAAGATTCTGCTCTCAGTAACAGACATACACTCTGAACCTTCATAAGTATCCAGTACAATACCCAACCAAGTGATATCTTGCGTTGGTTCCCTTTGGGACTTTTCCTCATTAACAACAATACAAGGCTAAAGCAAGTTAGTGTTAACTGACAAACTACTGATCTTGGCTTCGTTATTGTTAGTTCCGATCTCGCTCCAAAGCCGTCATCGAGGTAAAAAGACAATTGAAATACCTTTTCTTCTAAGTCAAGAAAGACTTGAGTAACTTAGAAAACAAATACAGAGCGGAGGGTAAGCCGAAAGGCAAAATTACACACTGAAAATATTTGAACTTTTCGGACCCCCAAAACGCAGGAGAAAGCTAGAAATTTTCTATGGTCAGGAAAAATGTCTATGTCATAGTGGATATAATCAGACTTGAGGTCACAAAACTGACAAATAGAAAACCTTAGAAACGATCTTCAGGGCTGTGGAAATATCTTCACACCAGATATATTTGCTTAAAAGACAAAAAAATAACGTGCCTCAAATCAAGTGTAAATCTTTTCTTCCTGAGATTTGCAAAGAAACTGAAAAGGGGGTTATAATCTCAGGTGGGCAAAAAAAGCGGTTCAATACATCGCTATGTTAAATATTCATAAATAACGTCAAAAACAAGTTCTCCGAGTCTTCCGCAGAGCGGTATTTTTGTTTGCATGCACTCACCGTAAGTGGATGCCAGGCGGCGCCTGAGGATGCACATCACAAAACGGAATCTTGTAACTGTCACATATGACACTAAAGATAAATCCTGTGGCACATATGCCGTTAACAAGAGCTTACTGGAATGGCTCTTCAATATAGCCTCCGAAACTAAATAATCATAGGTAATTAAAAACAGTCATGACAGTACTAAAAGCAAAATTGGACATCATTACACCTTCGACTAGACTTGGACAGCCAACTAGTCGTTGACTGGTATGAGACTTGGAAGACAGAAGGACACCAGGTTTGCTTTCTCCAGAGATTCGTTGACTTAAAAGAAAACTTAACCAAGCAAGGGGTCTTGGCTTATTCTATCGTGTCAGACAGCTCCATATTAAATCGAAACTGGTCCCCGATTGCCTTCATCTTGAATCCAAGTGACTCGTCGAATATCAGCTTCTAAACTTCTCTCAGATATGTGCCGGCGGAATCACTGTTAGCTCGATTGAAGACGGACATTAAAGATCTCTGCACCTCATCAAAACTGAAAACCGTCATTAACCTTAGCAACTGTTGACTCAACTATTGTCACAACGTCAGAATTCAGAAATAAAGACATACTAGGGGTGATTTCGAAAATTGCGTATAAACAGTGTCGACCAAAAATTACAAATGACATGCTCTACCCGGATTAAATACACCAGTCACTACACATAATCTCTCTCTAACACCTACTGCAACCCAGGCCCTGTCGCTCTAGTGACACAGAAATATTCAATTTCAGGCTTTTTCGTTCCACTCAGTCCCCAGAAATGTCCCTTATTTTAGCTTGTTTTAGATAAATAGACATTCTCGCGCCAAGTGATGTTTAATTTCCACTTCCTTCCGGGCTCAGTAAATGAGTTCAGTGGAGACAAAGATTTAATCTTCGTTTCCCTCCCTTCAGTTTTTTGTTTTCTGGAATCTGCAAAATGTAGCAGACACGTGACCAGCTGCAACCAGGGTACTTTCTTCAGTAAGGAAGAGAGAGGAGCCTGGAAACGAAGTCGACCATTTCCAGTTGTGTGCATAGTCATTTTACCTTTGTATGAAAACGAGGCTTGAGTTGACCTCATTTTGATAAAAGCTTCACTGATTTTCTTATGTAAATTCCTACTAGTTAGAATGAGAACAACATCATTAACATAAGAAAAGCAGGGACGTTTGAATAATAACGAGGTCAACTCCAGCCTAGGTGCCATTTTAAGGCCTGGTCATTAAGCTCAGAACTGTAAAAAACGCTATTTAAGATAAGGTCTGATTACTGGGTTGCTATGTATGGCAATCCAGTCGAAATCTGTGTTGAATTTCTCCGTTTTTTTTCTCTGTCGGAAGACAGAAACGCTGCGCAGTTGGGTCTTTTCTGGCAGTCCCCTGCTAAGTATTCTCTTTGTTCCTAGAGTCTTCTGCGCGTATCTTTGCTACAGTCCTGTAGGTTAAGAGGGTTATAGAAATGCGTAGATTCAGGTAGATTTTATCCGTTGGAAAATGCGAGTGGTGTTTTATTGGATCCTTAAACAACAATTTACCTTTATGGAGCTCAAGGATGGAACTTCAATTGGATAAACAACACAAGCGGTGAAAAATGATTATCTGGAATCTTAAAAGCGACAAGTAATAAACTTCGACAATAATTGCATTTTTCGCCGTCGGATATCAAAGTGAGCTGTTTTTCTAATATTTTACTAACTATAATGTTATGTGCAGTGCACGACACTGGAACC
>NC_090883.1:562608-570108 GCF_036669925.1 Montipora capricornis
GTAATAAATACCAGTGATACACAGAGGTTAGGTTCAATTTGCCCAATCTCAAGTGTAAACCTTGTTGCTGTTTCTTAGTGCTTGACTTTATTCATTTTTTAAATTAGAAAACCTTCAAAACCACAACTAAAAGGAATGCAATTTGTACGGTGTACATGAGCAGGCGGAATTAACTATACTTAGGACATGTGTTAAAGCATATTTTCTAATATTTTAGGCAATATTTTTAAGACGGCCTCATTGTATGCAAGCGTACTAAATACACGGTGCTAAGAACGAAGATGGGAAAGTGAAGCGTGCAAACCAAGTCAAGTGTCGCAAACAACCTCGTCCCTAGAAGTTAATATAAGTAACTTTTTCACAGAAAAACGCATTAAGGGAATGCCGAATTTCCGTCAATGTTTTTGGAAATACGAGGACTGATGAGTTTGTAAGACCGACCATGTTAGTTATCTTAGCGTAGTTATCTGTAGGGTTAGCTTTCCCGCGGTAGCCCGCACGCGTTGGTTTAAAGGACCGTGGAAACTTCGGTTTCTGCAGCTCTCAGTTAATCCAACAATTTAATTAACTCGCATTTATCTAGGCTGAAGTGTCTACCCCAAGTATTTACCACTAGCTTTCCCGCCTTTGTTGCTGAGAGTTTTATGATCACGTTTCCGTAACTTTTCAAACTCTTTTACCAGCTATAGCTGTATTTGGCACTGATAGCTTACTCTCGAAAGTACTTTACTCAGGAGAACCTTGTAGCACTCACTTATTTGACTAGTTCAGGTGCTACGCCCTGGGAACCTAATCATACGTCCAGGCTGTCACCTTGTTGTCCTTTATTCTTGGAAGGAAATGTATTGATTAGCCAATCACAGCTCAGCAAATGCATATTTAAACGTCAGCTTTTAGCATTTTGATGACAGCTTTGGCTGCCAGCAACGGCAGAGTGCTGAAGTTCCAAGCCACAATAATGAAGTTAAACCATAGAAGCTGTGGCTACAAAATCTGTCTCGTAACACATATATCACGGACTACAATCGGCCAGTTTTCATGAGCCAATTGTTATTATAAGTGCTTTACATTTGAAACCAGTACAATACTCGAGCTCCCTGCGCATCCAAGGCCTGATCGCTCATTTTTAGAGTATTCATAAATCGACGTCGATATAAATGGCGTGTTTTGAACTGTTTTCAAAGAGTTTACTTACGAAACAATATCGCTAATATCTGTGTAGTTTTCAAATAGAGTGCAAAAGTGGGATTACGCAGGAATGAGCAAATTACGCGATCGCACGTGACTTCAAGTCAATTTCACGTAATCTCGTAATTGTGTAAGGTAAGGACCCGTGAATACCTAAGAGCAAAGAGGGACCTGGCTTCCATACCCAAAGATCCCATGAGATTTCGAAGCAATCTACGTGCAGTAAGAGAAGAAAAACCACACATCTGACTCTAACCATACTTTTATTTTCCTGTGAGCCGCATTACACTTAAGTGCATTTTCAGTTGTCAATTGCACACGAGGCCCAAATAGTGGCTTCTAAAGTAGAGGCTTCTAATAAACCTGGAAAAGGTGGATTCTAAAGACCAATCTGCTGTTTTCAATAGTTCATCTACCGAAACTACTGGCTGCGGATAATGCAGCAGCTCTAGGGCTGTGGAACTGTGAGGCTTGGTATAACTTATCTGAAGTTGTGATTCTGACCCTCTTAAAGATTCTGTTCTCCTTATGTATTTTCTGAGAATGGTAACTGAACACGATCGTAAATCTTCATAGGCAACTAAAGATAACAGCGGCGTGGTTTGTTTTAACAATGATATCAACTGGAACGTACAGCTGTCAGAGGACACATGCAAGTTTGCTAACTTTAGCATGTGAACAGTCTGTGCTTTCTGGCAAAAAGAAAAAACACATTGGTAATTTGACTAATTCTCGTTAGTGAAGAATTCTTTGAAAGAAAGCTTGTTGTCCATTTTGTGCTTCATTATTCAAGGGAAAGGTTCTTTAGAAGAGAGTTCGTTCCTAAACTCCTCTGAGAAATGTATTTAGTTTCGTCAAGAGATTATGAAGGTAAGAGAAGTAATCCCTCATACTGGCCCTATTCCCATCGTAATCCCTCTTAAGTTATTTTTAGGTCTCCTGCGAGATCCGGTATTCCCACAAGGGTTAACTGATAGCCAATCACATGTCCCCATTTTTACCAATGTTGACAGCTGAGCGAATTCCCACGCAATGATTCGCGTCGTTCGCGATTTACCATCAAACAAAAATGGCGGAGGATGTTGAGACAAACGCGTATATACATTTTGTAGACGAAAGTGACTTGTTGACTACAGATTTAAGCGATTACAACGACTTATGTTTTGAAACCTGTATCTTGGAAGGAACGAGTTATGTAACCGACAGGATTTTGTACAGAATGGCAAATGGAAGACTATAGTCGATAAGTACGATCTCTCTGACTTCAATAAACGCATTCTCGGTTTCCTTTGCGGGATCAAAATATGATGACTTAATTCTTATATGGCGATAAAGTAGACAGATAGAGCTCTACAACAGTACCAAACATGAAAGGAAAACTTGAATCAAGCGTCCGATAAAAATTTTTGAACCCGTGTTATCGGATTCAAGTAAATCTGCAAAGCACGTATGTTAAATATAGCTGTCTCCTTAAAAAAAGATTTAACACGGTTTCGTATATGGCACAACCTTGATGTGGTATCATTGAAAACTAGACAATTAAGCGATTTCAGTTATTGATGTTTGACGCCTGTATCTTGAAAGGATCGAGTTTTATAAGCGACAGAATTTTGTAAACATTGGCAATTCGCAAACTACAGTCAACAAGTAATATATCGCTGACTTGGTTAACGCGTTCTTGATTTTCTTCGCGGGATTAAAATATGACGACTTAATTCTTAGATATTCATAAATTAGACAGATATCAGACATGAAAAGAAAACTTGAACAGACAGTGCGATAAAAATATTAATGTATCAGATGTATGAACAAGTGGTATCGGATGGAAGTCAATTTGCAAAGCACGCATGTTAAATATACCTGCATCTTTCAAAATTATTAAACTCGGTTTCGTACATTGGACAGTGTTGAAATTGGTGTCACTGTAAACAACACAGTTAAGCGATTTGAATGATATATCTTTGCATATTTTATCTTCAAAGTAACGAGTTTTATATAGGCGACAGAATTTTGTACACAATGAAATATCAAGTCACCAAGTAAAATATTCTTGACTTGTCAACGCGTTCTGGATTTTCTTAGCGGACTTAAACTATGGTGACTTAATTCTATGATATTCATAAATTAGACAGCTAACGCCTTCAAACAATACCACACATGACAGGAAAATTTCAATTGACCGCACGATAAAAATTTTTAAAACCGTAAGATCGGATTGAAGTCAATTCGCAACGAACGCGTAAAATATAGCTCCCTCTTACAAAATTATTTAACACGGTTTCCTACATTAGACAATCGTAAAATTGGTATCAGAGTGAATTATACAGTTAACCGATTTCCATGATATATGATTGCAAACTGTATCTTGACAGGGTTAGTTTTGTAAGCGACAGAATTTTGTAGACGATGAGAAAGTGCGCACTAAAATGGACAAGTAACGCAATGCAACCAAGGTAAACATATCTGCATCTGTCAAAATTATTTAACACGGTTTGATACATTGGAAATTCTTCAAATTGGTATCTCTGTAAACTAGACAGTTAACCAATTCCAAGGCAATTCCAGTGTTTGAAACCTGTATCTTGCAGACAATGAATTTTATCAGGCCATGAAACTCAATTTTGAAAACGGAGAGTGGCATCATACAGAATTTGCTGCACTTTCTCTCCTCCACGAAACTTCCACGTAACGCGCGCGGTAACATTATCCGCGGGAAAATTGATATCATCTAAAAATAACCTAAGAGGGATTACGATGGGAATAGGGCCAGTATGAGGGATTACTTCTCTTACCTTTATAATCTCTTGGTTTCGTATGGTTTTTGACACGAAATGTGTTACTTGTTTGTACGCACAGAATGAAATTAGAAGGCCTCTAATAGCAAATAGTTTGTTTGTTTCAATAAATTTATGGACTGGAAATTGTTTTTGTGAGATTTTTCTGCCTTTGTGGAATTATTGTGTTGTGCAAATTTTAACTATTTGCATACGTGGGTTGAAATTTAATATCACGAGAGCAGTTTCTTGCTGTTTAGTCATTCCGGTGTAAAATGAAGTTAACTTGGGAAGCCGACAATATTTCTTTAAGCTTATGTACTGCGCATTTAGGTGAATTTTTTACGTCCTTTACCAAACTTAATTTATGCAACAATTATTCACAAACAAGAGGCGATTGGCATACACCGACCTATATTTGATATTCATACGGGGGTCTTCTCAGAATTGTTATTAAAAGTTCTAATCCTAACCTTAAACGACGTAGCGACGCATTTATTGAAAGCTAACTGTTAAAGTGGGTGCTTAGACTTACGTGCTGTTTACATGAGAGAACTCATCCCGGGCGGGACGACTTTCATCCCGGGATGAGTCTCACCTCGGTGTCTGGTCATTTGGCTTTTGGTGTTTATATGATCCCGGGGTGAAATTTGTTCCTGCCGGGACGATTTCATCCCGGTCTTCAGCACCGGGACAAAATGTCATCTCGGGATAAAAAATTCATGTATACACTTGATTCTTTTCTGTCCCGGGCCGAAGTGACATTTTTCTGTGCCTCCCTACGTATGACCAGCGGTGAATGATCATACTGTGCATATCAGTTTACGGCAAGGACGGCAACCTCGTTCCCACTACCTTTTCCCTGGCTTGGGGGTGGGGCGGGAAAAGGCCCTGGGATCGGCTGGTCACGTGATCTCAGAACACCCAAATTTCTTGGCTGTACTAAATTATCATACGTTAAACGGAACTTTCAAGATGGCGGCCTCTTCGAGTAAACCAAACTTTTTGTCAGTGCTTCGTCGAATCGAATTTTCTTTAAATAACGGTAATTTTCCTTCTTTAAATTTAAAACCTCTTCAAATGAAGTGTTTCGAATATATGCTGGAAGGTCAGGATGTCATTGGAGTCCTACCTACTGGATTTGGCAAGTCAATGCTCTTTCACCTTCTACCTCATTTCATTCCTGTGAAGACCACCAAGAACATAGTTATTGCGGTATGTCCATTAAATTCCATCATTGAAGATCAGCTGAAAGTCTTAAAAGCTCGAAGGATAACCGCTGATGTCTTACAGCTTGCTGTATACGAGAAGGAACCCGCCGATAACTTGTTCGGAAATCAACAAGAACCAAGCGAGCACGTGGTCCCGGATTCAACGAAGTTTCCTCAAGATGTGGTTAATGGTAACACTTCAATTGTATTCGCCCTTCCAGAGCTACGACAAAATCCTTGTACCCATTGCCAATGAACTGGCAATTCAAAGAGAAAACTACCCAATGACAATCATTTATTTAAAACTGAAATACTGCGGATATGCTTATGGCTTATTTGAAAGAGTATTGAAAGACAAACAGTGCGTTGGAGAAACATCAGAACCCAGTGCAAGACTGTTTGCACAGTTTCATGCGCTCCAGACGAGTCGCATGAAGAAAGACATAATTTCAGAAAAAAAGAAAGAACAATCGAGGGTGAGGGTGCTATTTGCAACATCAGCTCTTGGCATGGGGGTTGATGCTCCTTATGTAACCAACATCATTCATATAACTCCACCAAGTAGCCTTGAAGCTTACATGCAAGAAATTGGTCTTGCTGGCCGTACAGGACTTTCATCATGTGCTACCCTTTATTACAATAACTCTGACATTGCAAAGAATAAAAAACATGTAGAAGAATCAATGAAATCATATTGCAGATCAGAAGACACTTGTCAAAGGAAACTCCTCCTTGATTACTTTGGATTCTCCAGTGTTCAACAAAAGGGCTGTTGCTGCATATGCGATGGCAAATTCAAAAGAACTGAAGAGGATCTCCCCCAAGCTATTAGAAACAAGGTCAGATTTCTACCTAACAGTAACCGTGCTATCCTTGAAAGGTTAATCAAGGGTGCAATTTCTGACCATGAGTCCCAAGCGACATCAGAGGGTTCAATGCTATTTGACATTTCTGTAGATAAGGATCTGGCTGCAAAGGTTATGGAGGGAGTGGAATTTGTTGCATCAGAAGCAGACTTGTTGAAATCATTCGGCATATGGGATGAAACCTGTTCTTCTCAAATCTTTTCGCTTATATCTGAACACACTGCTATATGTACAACTGAAACGGACTCCGACAATGATTAGAACATCAACATAATGTGCTCTGTTCACTTATATCTGAGCACACTCCTCACGACATGTTGAACTCAAATGAACTCTGAAGATTAGAACATCAACATAAATTGTAGATACTGTAAACTACTGATTGTGATTTATTCTCTTAAACACAAGACTGATTCAATGATATTTAATTATTTATGTTGTTAAAATAACACTGATCAATTTGTCTTTGCTTATATCTGAGCACAATACTGTGTGGAACTGAAATGAACTCTGATGATAATCAGAACATCATCATAAATTGTGAACACTGTGAACAGCTGTAGATATATCTGGATTTACTCTCTTAGTACACACTACTGATAGTTAATTATTTCTGTTGTTACCATGACACTGATCAGTATCTGAGCACAATAATATGTGTAGAACTGAAATGAGTGCCTCTAATGATCAGAACCTCATCATAAAATATAAATACTGTGAACTACTGTAGAAATATCCTGATTTACTCTCTTAAAACACACCAGTGGTATTTAATTATTTCCATGCTGTTTCCATGGCAGGGCTCCAAGTTAATGCTCGCAAACTCACAAAATGCGAGTGATTTTGATAATCTGCAAGTGAGAAAAATATCCACTAGTAAATGTTTGCAAGTTAGAAGCATCCATGTCTTGCAAACATTTGGAAATAATTAGCTAGTGGTCTCACCGGTCTTCTAGAGGAAAACTTCTTACCACTTTGCAAGTAGACTAAAAAGTCAAGTTTGAGCCCTGGTTTCCATGACACTGATTAGTTTGTCTTCATCTTTTCACACATATATCTGAGCACAATAATATAAGTAGGACTAAAATGAGCTCCGATGATGTTTAGAACATCATTATAACTTGAAAATACTGTGAACTGCTGTTGATACATCTGGATTTACTCTCTAAATACACTCTATTGATATTTAATTATTTCTGCTGTTACTATGACACTGATCAGTATGATATCTGAGCATAAAAATATGCGTAGAACTGAAATGAACTTTGGAGATGATCGGAACATCATCATAATAATTGTAAATACTGTGAGCTGCTGTAGATATACCGTATCTGGATTTACTCTCTTTATACACACCATTGATATTTAATTTTTTCTGTTGTTACCATGACACTGATCAGTATCTGGGCACAACAATATGTGTAGAACTGAAATGAACTCTGGAGATAATCAGAACATCAT
>NC_090883.1:577608-587608 GCF_036669925.1 Montipora capricornis
CAATTCGCCCAATTTCAAGGGTGAACGTTGCTGCCGTTTCTTAGTGTTTGACTTTATTTATTTTCTAAATTAGAAAACCTTCCAAGACACAGTTAAAAGGAATGTAATTTGTACTCAGTGTGTATTAGCACGTGGAAGTAACTTTATTTAGGGCATATGTTGAAGCATATTTTATAATATTTGAATCACTCTTTTCAAGATCGCGTTATTGTATGCAGAGTTCTAAATGTATGATGCTAAGAACGAACATAGGAAATTTAAACGTGCAAACCAAATTAATTGTCGCAAACAACCTCGTCCCTCGCAATTAATTTAAGTGAATGCATTAGGAAAAAGCCAGATTTCCGCTGATGTTGTTTGGAAACACAAGGCCCGTTTTAGCGGCTATTTCTGATAAGTTTGTAAGACCGACCATGTTAGTTATCTTAGCGTAGTTATCTGTAGCGTTAGCTTTCCCGCGGTTAGCCGGCACGGGTTGGTGTAAAGTACAGATTGAAGATTGAAGTGTCTAGCAAAAGTATTTACCACAAGCTTTTTCCGCCTGTGATGCTGAGGGTTTTAGAATCACGTTTGTACAACTTTTCAAGCTCTTTGATCAGCTATAGCTGTCTATTTGGCACCCAAAGCTTACTCGCGAAAGTGCTTTACTCAGGAGAGTTAATCTCGTAACTTTTTGTGACACTCACTTATTCGCCTAGTTCAGGCGGCACGTAATCATACGCCCAGGCTGTAACCTTTGTTCTTCAAAGGAAATGTATTGATTAACCAAGCACAGCTCAGCAAGAGCAGTTTTTAGTAGTTTGATGACGGAGTTGGCTGCCGGCAACGGCAGAGTGCTAAAGTCTCACGCCAGAATAAAGAAGTTAAAACACTGAAGCTGTGCCTACAAAATCTGACTCGTGACAAATTTCTGGAGGATGATCCGGGTACAGATTCTCTGGTAAAAGAAGGCAATCAGTCCCCGCCAAACCACGAGTTCTGTTGATAAAACAGTTTAGTTTAGTGTCATGGGTCGGGGAAGCCGCCTAACTTTCAATGTGGGTCTTCCTTGAGGCGATCACCATAACCAACCCTTCTGCTAGCTCTATTATGTTTTCTTTCCTTGTGCCGCTAAATTTAATTTCTTAATGTTCCCGTCAACCTTTGCGTTGATTTGTTTTTAGCTTATAGTTTCAAGAGAATTGAATACACTTGCAAATCGAGGCAGATAAATCCTGTAGTTCGGCGAGTAGATGGGTGATTACACGAAGTAAGGTGAAATTGACGTCCACGCTATAACTTCTAGAGTTCCACAATCACTTCAGATTAGTGACGACGCGTGCAGAAATACAATTAGTCACGGACAGCCAGAGTCAACCCAAAATTAAATATCTTTATCTCACGTGGGCTCAACACAAAACGCTCAATTAGCTTCAGATAAAGAGTCCTTTAGGTTTTGATCACGGGCCGCAAACTTCGGATCTTCCATGAAACTAAATTTTAATCATGGACACAGGGTAGATCGCTAAGTTGCTTTCAGACCATACAAAAGAATTAGTAGGCCACTTTGATGCACAACTGGTGACTCTTACAACTGTGCGAACTTTGCAAGGAGGTGTGACTGTCAATCAAATTCACACATCCTGATTAGCGGACAGTTTAAAAAAAAACTTTGTTAGGTCGCACTCAGTGTAAATAAAGTTCTTGTTGTTGTTGTTATTATTATTATTATTATTATTACTATTACTATTACTATTATTATTATTATTATTGTTATTGTTATTATTATTGTTATTATTATTATTATTATTATTATTATTATTATTATTATCATTTTTCCTTTTGTTGTGTGAAAGCTGTGCACTTTGCTAGTAATCTCACTAGTTTGCTAAGACCTCGAAATCCGGAAAAAAAGACAACCACAAAAATTTTTGGCGTTATGTCTTAATGGTTTCGCACCTAAATATGGAAGATAAATTCACTAAACGCTCTAGTATCCATGCCTGCCACACCCGCAATTGTGATTTATTACATATACCTTTGTATAGAACTGCTACCGGCCAACGCACATTCGCATATAGAGGAACTAGTCTTTCAAGCAAGCTATAAAAGGGCAACTTACAGAGCGGGCCTTTTTCATAATGTTACCACGAATTCTTTTATTCATTATTTAGAACTTACGTAGTTTAGTATTTTAACTAAACCTTTCCTTAACTAAACCTTAACCTTTCGAGGATGATCCTATTAAAGTTCTATTCTATTCTATTCTATTCTTAACTTTAGTGAAATATTGCCTTAAGCGTAGAGTGCACGTTTAACCTTGTTGTGAAAAAGAAGTTGTAAGGGAACTTGAGGATGATCGACATGTCAGCCTCGAAGCCAATGTTTCTCGATTCCTTTTTATCTTCTTCAATCTTTCTGATTTAAGTATTTCCACTTGTCTTCTCAGGGACTATTTATCTAAGACAGTTACCATGGCACTATAATGATTTACGATACTAACAATATCGTGTACTATTACGGCTACATATTACTCAAAGACAACTTGAATCTCGTGGAAGACAAAACGCAGCTCACTTGACAATACTGAGTAAAGCGCTGTGTTACTGCACTACCACACGTACGCAATCCGTTCCTATTTTGTAACATATGTATACTGATTTGGTTTAAAATTCTGTCATATTTTTGCTCTACGACTAGCTTTTAAAAGCGTCCTCTTAAAATGAAACCGTCGGCCAAGTCGTTCATGCATTTCAGTGAAACTGATACTGTGTGCGATAAAAAAAAGAAAGAAAAAAAAAGAAACCGGAAAAAGAAACACTAGTCTCAAAAATTACAAAAATAATTTTCGATACATTTCGCATTGCAGTAGAGCACATTTCTTGTACCTAAACTATTAAATTATCGTGTGAATTACGATGTCTTTTGGCAGGAAACTAAACATATTTAATGCTGTGTTAAGTTCAGTTTTGAAATCGTGATAGAAAAGTCACTTGCATAAACCAGTATTAATTCAAATTTGTTTTGTCCTCAAATACGATTTTCAGTAACTTTTAATACTTCTAAAGGAATACTTCGTATTTTTTTAAAGCCTGCCAAGCTACAAGCCGAAAATTAGCATCTGTTTGCGTTCAAATTTTACGTGATTTACCTCGCTCAGGTTAGAAACATTTTTGCTATTTTCGGAGGGAAGCGTTCTGAGTTCAAGCACAAACCTTTACGCAGAAAACGAATAATAGCAATAGTTGGAAATATGAAGCATAAAAGTCTAAGAATTACATACCATGTACATTTTTATCGCGTTAAGTATCACCCATTTTCCGCCGGCATGTTATGCGTACTTTGAGGATGTTCTTTAAGGAGCTTTGGAAATCACAATTTTAACATGTCCATAAAAAAAGTATCTAAATAGGAATGGAAGAGAATGGTTGTTATTATTTTGTGTTAAGTTTGGTGCCAATTGAATTCATTTTAAGTCTTCACCGTTGCTTGGCCTCGGAGCAAACTTTGGACAATTTGTCAAACAGAAAACCACACTTTAACTGCGTTTTCAAATTGTCGCAAATTAAAATAAAAAACAGAAAATCGCTGGAACTTGTAAATATGATTTTTGAATCACAGTAATGCTAGCTCACATAATGAATGTAATAATTGTTTGTGTCGACATATTTTCCCAACATTACTTTTACTATCTATTGGAGTCTAACTCAGACAACTCTGTAACATAACAGTAGAAGATCTGATCTCGTGTCCACTATAACATGCAAAGGAGCCTTTTTTCATAAAATGTCTTGTGGCATATCTTGCACCGCTTACTTTTTACAGCTAAGCCAATTCTGCAAAATGCAGTGTTTTCACAGCCCCTTGATAAGGATAAAAGGTATCCTGTGAATCTCCCTCGTCTTCCTCCTTCACATCTTCATCATCATCCCCGTAGATTATGATTATCGTCAACATTATCAACATCAGATAACTCATGATGATCGTCATCAGCATCATTATCAGAGTTTCCATCATCTTCAGCAATATTGTAGCTGCGAAGATCGGTACATTTAAGTCCCGCCTCGCGACGTTGACATCGACTACTGGAACCTTGCTTCTTAATTAGATGGAGGATTGCATTGGTCTTTAACATTGGTAATAGGTGTCTTAGGCTGGTACAGCAAGGAGACTAATTTCTCAATTCTGGCAGTGGTCTTTCCTGTGGGTTGCGTGATATTACCAAGATCTGCAAGTGCGGTTACACTAGTCTCATCAGCTTCTGGGAATGCTTTCCAACACAATAGCTTCCGAAAGAGACAAATGATCCTCGCGATTATCTGGAAAATTGAAGCAATTGTCTCATGTTGACAATTCAGGTGGCTCCAACTGCATTCGAGCCCATGACCTGGGCCATGCTAATTTAATGCTCTACCTCTCCCTCAGTATATCGATTTTGATGTTGCCTGAGCCGAGAGTAATTCTGTGCATTTCTTCTGTGGAAAAAATTTACTACACATAAATGATTTATTTCACCCGTTCTCTTGTGCACTACTCAAAACAAGATTTGAAACATGGTCCCCACCTATAAAAAGAAAAAAACTAATTAAGACAGTAAGGAATGTAAATGTTCTGACAGAATAAAACAGGAACCATTTTCCCCAGGTACTGCGAAAAAAGCACCATAGTTCAATACAGTACCGAGCAGAACTTTCTTTCAAATTTGAATTTTTACCACAATTGCCTGTAATCTCGTCATCTGATTGGCTAATTTGCTATTGTCGATAAGAGTCTAGACAATGCTGTATTGCTGTACGCGCAATGCTCGCGTCAATTTGTCACGCAATGTAGTAGCCAATCAGGAACGTTTATTTTGGGAAATAAACCAATTACATTGCGAGAAAGTTATAGACAACGCTTACTCTCTCTTTGTGTCATTATTTTGGTCACACTTTAAAAAGAAACACTTTCTTTGGAGTTTAATATCGTGGTAAAAAACAAATCGAAAGTGGTTCAGCGTTGTCTGTACTCTTATCGACAACGGTATTCGCCATCACAGTGGTCAAAATTTGTTGTGGACTCACCCTGCTTCGCCTCGTGAGTCCACAACATTTTGACAATACAGTACAATACAATACATACTTAATTGACCGCTCCCCATAGGTGCTTTTCAGGGCCAATGAAACACAACAGCAACATCTGTTAAGAATCCCAACTGGCCGGAGGCAAACTACAATAGTTGGCTATCTACAAGTGCAGATGGGACTACCAGGATCAAATTCAACGAGTGGTCAGAACGGGTCTTGAACCCGTGATCTCCGGATCTCGAGGCAAGCGCCCTAACCACTGGGCCACACTGCCTCTCTTTGGCCTCTGTTGCAACGCATATCGTTGTCGATAAGAGAACAGACAACGCTGAACAACTTTCGATTTGTGATCTCGAACATTTCTTTCTTTTTCCATTTCTTTGCCGTCGTCAGCCAAAAAAAAAAAAAACAACGTGAAATAGTCAAATTTGAGGTTTTATGAAGAACGTTAGCACTTGAGGATAAATTTTCATTCTCTCCCCTAATTTAACCGCCGATCCTACTAGTGCCCTTTTTGAGGAATTACCACACCCTTGTCATATTAAAAAGGTTGAAATAATCACGAAGTGATTACAATAACGTGATTTTATATTTTGAGATGACGTTCTTGTTGCCCTTGCCGTCTTCGTTGCTTAAGGTCTCTTTTTAGATTTGAAATTCGAACATAACAAACTCTTAAAACTCTCATCCCGGCCCTCGATTGCTCTACTATGTTTCCGTACTCAGAAAATCTAAAAGCGCGTGAATATAGAGCAGAAAATAACAGCACATAAGGCCGCTTGTTACGAGCTGCAGCTCGCTAGCTTTCGGCACATCTGTACTTCAAGTAAATACTTGTTATTTATATTTCCCCCGGTTTATTTCTACTTAAATAAAAATCTAGCGGAAACGACAACCCTTTCGAATCGTTTACGGCAGTCTGATTCAACATTGCTTGAACTGAACTGCAATACAACCTCCTATAGCCCTTTCTTATTTGTATAAACACTCGTCACATCCGCCTTACCGCTTTAGGATCGATGTATTTAAACGAATTAACCTATTCGTATGAATGGGCCAACCTGGAATGATGTTATTTTAGCCTGGCCCAGGGTCTTCTCCCGACGAGCCGCCCTTTTGAAAATCGTTGAGGATAAGGCCTTGGGGACGAGGTTGCAGTTTGGTGTTATCCCTTAGTATGGAAACTCAAGGTAAAGTTCTCGCTAATCCCGGGTTTTATTACAAGTTTTCCCAAATCCACGAAAGTGTTTTATCCGATTCCCTGATATAAATGTAAAATTATTAATTATTAAATTATTATTAATCAGGAATTGAGATCAGCGAAAGCTGGGAACGAAACCAAAATAAAAGCCATATCGGGACTCATTGCACTGTAGTCGTTCAATTACAGTTTTGTAATGTTGCCAAGTTTACCCTTAAAAGTAGTATTGAGATAAATTAGTACTACTTTAACGTAGCTTTGAAAAATGTTTCTAATGTGTTGCTTTCAATGCTTATTTCTAGAGGTCTTTATTTAAGCGTAGATTTGAGATAAATTATTACTTGCAACTTTAACGTAGCGTTGCAAGACTTTTCTTAGGCATTGCTTTCCATGCTTTTATTTCTAGATACCTTAATGACAATGAAATAAGTGAACTCCCAGAAAAGGTGTTCTCAGGGCTCACAAGTATGAAATGGCTGTAAGTATAGTGTCCCAACTATATATAAACTTTCAAAAATATATCGTTATGCGCCTGGTCGTTTTAAAAAAGATTTGTTATCAGTGACTCACACACCTGTTTTAAATGAAATCTAGGAAGTAGTTGATAACCCCTTCAAGTCTACAACTGAATTGCATTTGGAGCTTGGCCTTTTAAGCTAATATGTTATTCCACTGCAATTTGTGTTTGTTTTGTGTTTTTTGTTTCGTTTGTTTTCTGGTACAACTTTTGGTACCATTTTTTGCGAGAAAAAATCACATCTAACAGTAATAATGACAGCAATAAAACGATTGCTACTGACAGAAGCAGTCGTTATATTTCAAGTATTGGAAATGGCAAGATATCGAAGGAATTCGTAATTATTAGGTTTGAGTAATTCTTTTATAGATCTCAAACAGTAATTCAAGTTGAGAGCTCTCAGAACATCATAAAAGTGCATTGATTTTGAATAATGTGAGAAAGAAACATTTAGTTTATGATACGTTTAGAGAAATTTTCATCATCAGTACATACATACTTAGTTGCCGCTCCCCTCAGGGGTTTTTCAGGATCAATGAAACACAATTAACGAAACGACGGAACAGAGCAACAACACCTGAGAAAAGGCTGTCTCCGTAAAAGCAGTCCGGTCGATCTGGTTTGAAAAATATATTTTGCTCATTTCTTGTGTATTGCAAGACTTTCATGCGCTTGTACTAAAACCGCAATCCGCTTGATCGGATCTTTTGAATTATTCGAGTTTTGAGGGATTTTCGCCCCTGGCGCTCTATATCGAGGATTTCATTTGACTCAACTTGAAAGACCAATTTATCAAGAACCAACGATGCCTGTACAAAAAGGAAAAAGGCTATGAAGTAAATTCTTCTGTATTCATTCGTAAATCTGTGCATTTGTTCAGTGGAAAAAATTTACCAAACATAAATGATCTCTTTCCCCCGTTCTCTTGTGCACTACTCAAACAAGATTTGAAACATGGTCCCCACCTGTAAAAAAACCTAATTAAGGCAGTAAGGAATGTAAATGTTCTGACAGAATAAAACAGGAACCATTTTTCCCGGGTACTACGAAGAAAGCACCACAGTAAGCGGCCCAGTTCTCGACCACTTTTTGTGCAACGTCTAATTTTTGCGCCACAAATGAATCTGAATAAAAAGCAATTGCTTCCAAAGGTGGCTTGATTCCTTGCCTGTCGTCCTGCCAAGTTTTGAGTTTACAGCTACTGTATACTGTGAGCAAGTCAAGGTGACACGAAGGTAGGTGAATTTAGATTCCACGAAAACGTGTTTGTTTACGGCTACTCGAATTACATGGTCTAATTCAAGTTTATATTTTATCCGTATAAAAGACCCAAATAGGCTAATTCTTGGCATAGAGAACGTAGAGTGATAAAGCTTTCAGCTAAATTTAAACTTTTCCTGGCCTATTTTATTCTTTGACCTAAATTCTCTCCTCAAAATTGCCTTGGTATTTTTGCGTATTTGCCTATTCTCGGCCACCCTGCTCGCTGTGGACAACACTAAAAAGCAGTCATAGATTTTTATGGAGTTTTCTTGTCAAATCATTTATAAAAGTAAATTTAAAACTGTAATGGGGTGGCATGTTCTGACAGTAGATATGAATTAAAACTACGAGTTCTGACTTACCGGAACCCGACTCATTTTTCGGCCTCGCTTGCCATAGAGCAATTAGGAGAAAAAATACGTGTGCAAAAAACTTCCTTTTCTAACATGAAACAAAGCTCGTTAAGGATACTTTGTGGGCGAAATATCAAACACAAGCCTTATTTGTGACTTAACAACAAAAATTGGTGATAAAGCGTTGTTTATTCTGAGGAATCAAGCGCTCTCTTTTGTGGCCGAGAACTGGGCCGCGCTGGCCGATAACTGGGCCCACGAACGACGCGTCCATTTTTGTTATTACTCGGGAGAAAACAGCGTTGAGCAGTCGATAGCTTTACATGTGTAAACTGAATGCTGAAGCTAGTTGTCTTTGAAATTTCAAGTCCTTCCGGTTATTCCAAGGTAAAAAATACAAGGCTACGTTTTTTTGTGGCCGAGAACTGAGCCCCATACTGCATAGTTCAATACAGTAACGAGCAGAACTTTCTTTTAGATTTGAATTTTTACCACAATTGCCTGTAATCTCGTCATCTGATTGGCTAATTTGCTATTGTCGATAAGAGTCTAGACAATGCTGTATTGCTGTACGCTTAATGCTCCCGTCAATTTGTCACGCAATGTAGTAGCCAATCAGGAACGTTTATTTTGGGAAATAAACCAATCATACTGCGAGAAAGTTATAGACAACGCTTACTCTCTTTTTGTGTCATGATTTTGGTCACGCTTTCAAAAGAAACACTTTCTTTGGAGTCGAATATCGTGGTAAAAAACAAATCAAAAGTGGTTCAGCGTTGTCTGTACTCTTATCAACAACGATATTTGCCATCACATTGGTCAAAATTTGTTGTGGACTCACCCTGCTTCGCCTCGTGAGTCCACAACATTTTGAACGTACAATACATAATTAATTGACCGCTCCCCATAGCAGCAACATCAGTTAAGAATCCCAACTGGCCGGAGGCAAACTAGTTGGCTACTTACAAGTGCAGCTGGGAAGTTGAACCAGGGACTACCAAGATCAAATTCAACGAGTAGTCAGAACGGGTCTTGCACCCGGGATCCCCGGATCTCAAGGCCAGCGCCCTAACCACTGGGCCACACTGCTTCTCTTTGACCACTGTTATGACGCATATCGTTGTCGATAAGAGAACAGACAACGCTGAACAACTTTCGATTTCTGAACTCGAACATAGCACTAGCCGCATGTTCGATGCTAATGACATTTCTGCACGAAGTTTTGCGCATTGTGTCAATGGGGAGTTTAAGATCTACGACGCGACGGCAACGAAAACGTCACAAATTTTGCATATTTAATGAGAAAAAGCAATAGCCTTGGACGCTCCGTACGTGCATTCTTAGTTTTTGTACATTTCTTTCACGTTTTCGGCAAATCTTGCGACGTGAAATGACCAATTTGTCGTACATTTAATACCGCACCTCCTGATTCAGTTCCTGGAAAGTTACACTAGTTTTTAGAATTTAGAGAAGCCGACATAATGACGAAAAAGATTAATAAACCTGAACTTGCAATTTTAGATGACGTTTTCGTTACCGTTGCGTCGCATATCTTAAACTTCCTAATTAGGGAGCTTAAGCAGCGACAATGGCGACGGCAACGAGAACGTAACAAATTTGC
>NC_090883.1:592608-645108 GCF_036669925.1 Montipora capricornis
TAACTGGACCTCGTCTCAGGACCCTTTAAACTTTCTTGTAATCGGCGCTAACACGCACAGACTCAACAATGATCCTATCTATGGGCCTGGCCCGTTCCCTCTTGCCCAAAAGACGATTGTGCTATTGGCTGAAAATAAGTTGCCGAATCCGTGATAACAAAAGTAAATGTTTTTTTTTTATATGTTGTACCAGGAGTTGTTTAGCACTGCTTTTACCCATAGACGTGGGCCAATATCTCGGAGGCTTTGGTCAGCACCAAATTACCTTACCGAATGGTTCATAGCTTTAGGCTATCTTTAAAATAAGGAACGAGGAATCGGGAATCAGGGAATGGGAATGGGGTACGGGGAACGGGGAATCTATAAAATGAAGAATCTTTAAAATGGCGAATCTTTGAAAGCGGGAATCTTTAAAGCGGGAATCTTTAAAACGGGAAAAAAAAGAAATAAATATTTTTTCCCTTTTTAGTATGCAGTTAGCCTGCGAATACAGCCTCCTCTCCTCGCACCCCGTCACTGGGAGGTTTCACGCGTCCCAAGTGACGGGGAGCGAGGAGAGGCGACTGTATTCGCAGGCAGGCTATTCTGAAGGGAAACTAAAACAAACAGACCCTTCCAACGGTTTCTTTAAGCGGGCAAAGGAGCTATATCTTGGTTAATTTTCAACAAATCCCTTTCCGTTTCTGTGCAGTGTAGCTGACCAGTGTAGCGATCACGATATCGCGGAATGTCCCTATACACTGTAACGATATCTTCTGGTGCTCCCAAAGGAGGGTTCTGAATGTCGCCACCGCAGCCATAACATCGTGTAACTATAGTACCTGCTACCCACTTCAGCTGGAAAGAACTGGTGTTTGGACCCGGCATTCCAATAACTTGACCTGCATAGGACTGCTGCTGTTGATTTGAGTAAATGACGCTGGGGTTTTTAACCTCCAAGTGGCTTGTTAATGCGATATTATGATTGATAAATGAGGAGGGGTACTGACCGTGACTTGCTAGAAAAACACCGTTTGACAGACCAACAGCTGAGTGCAAATTGTTGCTCAAACCGATCTGGTTATGGGGAGCAGAAGACTGGGAAAAACTTGAGTCGAAGCCTGGGGGGATATGGCCCTAATTGCGGTTTGCTAGCCCACTACTTCGGTGATTTACATGAATTGCAGGTATTTGATTGGCGAACGCCATCGAGGGGCGCTGATCATTAAGTGCATGGGAGTCCTCTTTAGCATGTTTAGGAGAATGCGTTGACGGATCGTCAAGTAAATCAGCGGTCTCGTGGACAGGCTGAGATTTGGCATTTGTCCTCTTCCGTTTGCTTGGTCTTTTTTCCTGCACATTTTGGACCTCCACTAACGGCCATGTCTATCATCTTAGGACCCCTTCTTGATCGTCTATACAAGTTGATAAACCCGTCTAACTTGTCAGTGACTTACGCCACGGCAAGGGTATGCTCGCACATTTTTGTGCATGGAGTAGTTTACACAAGCACGGTCGCAGAGTGACCAAAGAACCTCCTTTACCTGGGGTAACAACGTGTATTTTGTTAATCGTATGTTAGTCGTATGTTAGTCCTAAGTATTCGTATGTATCCGTATGTTCCGTATCTTCCGTATGTTACTCGTATGTTACCCGTATGTACTCGTGTGGTGTTTTAGTCATGATCCTGTTGAGATAGCCAAATTGCATGAAATACATCACTTTTTAGCAAACATTACAGCTCTCTTGGCCGCCGTGTAAATGTCGTGTTACACAAAGCTTAAAATTCAAAGGTTGTCTATCACAAAACCAAGAACCCATTGTGTGTGCCATATATCTGTCGTTAAGTAGTACGTCTTTGCATTAGTACTTGATAACGATAGGACAAATATTTATCGCTGCGAAACTCAATTTAAAAACTTCACAGACTGGAGTTCAGATGAATCAAGATTCTTCTGTCGGTGTAGCAGATCTCAAAGAGTAAGAATCGAGGTTTGAACCGCTCCACTAGCCCGCTAAACAGATATGCTTTAACTTGCGATATAATTAGATAGATAGATAGATAGATAGATAGATAGATAGATAGATAGATATATAGATAGATAGATAAATAGATAGTGTTTATTTACCACGCTTGCAGCACAAAAGCTGGATTACAGTGGTGTCAGCCTTGGTACAATACATATACAACATAAAAATTACAATACATATAAATTATTCACACTAATGGATAACATAGACATTGGTTCCAAAGTCTCTACGCGTATCTGTGAGTAATAAAGTTCCTTAGAGGTCAGTGTCCGCCCTGGGGCGGGACTGGGGAGTACTCCCAGACCGTAGCCCGTAGCCATGGGGTTGCTTTACAGTAGCTGGGAGTAAGGAGCATATTGGCTCCAGACCATTACCTCGTACATAAGATATAAAATTCGTACATATTTCCTTACGTCTCTCATTCAGCGTTTTAAGCCCAGATTGATACAAGTCACTGTTATAGTTGGCGGCCGGGAACATTATGCGGAGGGCTTTGCGCTGCATAGACTCAATCAGGTTGTCAAGATACAGGGAGAGTGCAGCCCATACAGGCACAGCGTATTCAAGCACTGAACAGGTGAGGGCGCAGTAAATGGATTTCCTAAGCAAACGAAGGGCATAAAGGCGTTTACAGGCTTTGATGACTATGTGCTCTACATGCGCGTTCCATGATAGATCATGAGAAACATGGACTCCAAGGAGCTTGTACGTGTGCACCTGATGGACAGGGCAGCCCTTGATGGTAATAGGGGCCGGGGGACCAGGCTGGTATTGGAGGAAATTAATATCCATAACCTTACATTTTTTAGGGTTAAGGCGCATTATTCGGAGAGAGGAAAAGCAAGAAATATCGTTTACAATAAGTGGGAGGAAGCTCGGGCTACATCTCGGCATTGCCTCAAAGACGGTAGTATCATCTACATACTTTAGTCTACACGGCCAGGTGGCAACTAGACGGTTAACTAAAATGGCAAACAACACGGGGGCTAATTTTGTACCCTGGGGAATTCCTCTGTTAAGGGATACAGGTATTTATTTTTATTTATTTATTTATAACAACTTTATTTGCAAAGAACATCGCAAAAAGGGTGCTGCCAGGGAAGAACTGAATCCTCATATACGGCAACCCCCAAAACAGATTAGAATAAAACAAATATAATATATTAATAAACATTAAATATGGAAATAGTGAGAAACTATAAAATATAAATACAGTATACGGTCATTAAAAATATTTGAACTATAAACATGGAGAAAATGTACAATATTTACAAAGAGTAAAGAAAAATGAATAGATAAAAAAGATTACTGAGTCACGTTGTATAAATAACTTTTAAGACCTTTCTTAAATCTACTGACAGAATTACAATGAACTAAATTTTCTGGCAGATCATTCCACTTATTAATATACCTAAGCCAAAAGGAGATGATGATAATGATTTCCCTACTTTTACTCTTTGAGACCTCTCAGACAAGAAGGCACCTATCCATCTAATAATGGACGGGTGTACATTGAGAACGTGCAACTCTTCCAAAAGCACATTGTGATCCACCAAGGTCAAAGCCCTTGGAAAAATCGGCAAAGAAAATCCGAATAGAGGTGTTACCCCTGTCCAAAAACTGCAGTATGGAATGGAAAAGGTACACAAGCGCATGCGTGGTGCATTTTTCTTTTACACCGAACTGCTTGATATCTAACTGACCTAGCACCTGCCTAGCTAAGGAGTCGTGGGTAATGCCCTCCATTATTTTAGCAAGGAGTGCGGTCAAGGATATAGGTCTCAAGTCCCCTTCCAGCACTTTTGGGGGGTTGACCTTGGGAACACGTACGACGATGGACTGCTTCCACGCACAGGGAACAACTCCCTCAACCAAGGAGGTGTTGTAGAGGTCACGCACCACTGGGGCAAGTTCGAAAGCGAACTCTTTCCATATGCGGTTAGGTACCTTGTCAGGGCCAGGTGACTTGTTTACTTTTATAGATCTCAGTGCACAGAAGGCTTGGTGAGTTGACACTAGAAACTCCTCAGAGACTGGAATGGTGGCGACATCATCCGGGGGCTGGAGTGGCGAGAAGTGGGATGTCAGATCGAAGAGGAAGTTGTTGAACTTTTCACACAGGGAGTCAGTGGAAGGGAACTCATTCCCAAGCATCTGCTGCCACCAGTCAGAGCTGTTGCCACGCAGCCCACCCAGGTCTTTAATCTCACGCCACCATCTGGTGGAATTGCTGTCCTTTAGGTTAGACACCTTGTTCTCGTAGTACGTTCTTTTGCAAGTGCGACATTCCTCTTGGGTCTTGTTACGCAGTTCCTTGTACAGGGGAAAATCCTTGCCAAGGGATTTTAGCACTTTTTGCCTCTGCGTAATAAGCCCTCTAAGCTTATTTGAGACCCAGGGCTTGTCGGACGAGCACACCTTAACCCGACGCAGGGGAAGGTACGAATCAATGGCGTTTAAAAGGGTTTGACTGAAAAGATCGAATTTTTCAGACACTCTGGACAAGTTAAGCACTGGGTTCCAGTCGAAATTGGTGATCTATCTTCCAAAAGCGTGAAGGCTACTAGTACGCAGGTCACGAGACCAAAAATCTTCCTTTGAATGATAAGAACAGTGTAATTATGGCTCCTACCAATCTTTGATAACTGCTCGGGGTCGCGGAAAAGCTTGGGTTTGTTGGTGAGGCACCAATTTAAAGTTCCAGTATCTTTCGTCAAAACTTTCATAATTTGACTGAGCCCAGTTCTGAGCTAGATTGATCGTTCAGATATGCCTGTTGTAGTAGGATTGAAATCGCCATTGATAACAATTAAGCCATCAAGATGTCTTAAGAGGAATGCATCAGACAACTTTTTTATGTGGTCAAGAAGAGCCACATTGTCATTCCGCAGCACAAGATGTTGAGTGGTAAATAACTTCTAAAAAAATGGCTGACACACAACGAGGCAGCTTGAATGGTCTTATATCAATCCATAGTGACTCAATGTCTTGATCTTCGTGCTCGATTCATCTCTGACAGGGAAAAGTTGAGTCGACATAAGCACACACACCACCGCCCGGTCTTCCAGATCTATCATTTCTGAAGCAGAGGAACCGCGGAATTTCCACCGAAGGGTCAGGAGTCAGGTCATTTAGCCAAGTTTCTGTAACGCAAACAATTCCTGCCTTAACTGCCTTGACAACGGTCTGCAGTTCGGTTATCTTTGAAGGCAAAGATCTCACGTTGCTTGAGAGCATGGAGGGGAACCTTGACTTAGAGCGTGACGAGCTCTGAAAGAACTGTAGGGGTAGTGCCTGTGGTATCACCCACAGGGATCCCACGTATCTTTGCTCGGCCGGCTCTCTTCGATCTATAGCGTTTTCTTATTTCAAGATCTCCTAATGTTGTCCAAAGTTCCACAGGTAGACGGGACTTGGGCTGAGAAGCTCTGTTGGATTTAAGCTCAGAGCTACTATATTGTCGCCTTGCTGTTGTAGACGGTCTTGAGGCAGCTTCGGCTACAGATTCAAGATGGCGGCTCGGACTTGATGACAGGTTCGTCAGGTTAATTACAATGAATAAATCGATTTTAGTTGATTAATCAATAATTCCCAGAGCTTCCCGCTTTTAAACATTACCCGTTCAAAAGATTCCTTCTTTTAAAGATTCCCCATTTTAAAGATTCCCCGTTCCCCATTGCTCATTCCCCATTCCTCGTTCTACATTCTCTGATTCCCCGTTCTTCGTTTTAGAGATAGCCATAATTTTACCTTAATTAGTCCTAGTTCCTTGGAGGGATGGTTGGGAAGGACGCTGACTTTCAATATTCATAACTTTGAAGTGGTTGAGCAAACGATCAGCAAATTTCGTGACATTTTCTAAAATTTCAATGAGATTTTGACGTGTCAGAATTTTATTTATATATAGTTGACAGTTTCACGGGAAGCACTTTTAATTTTTTCTATTTTGGTGGTCTTTTTTTTTTCTCGTTTCTTTAATGTTTCAACTTATCTTAGCTTTTTTGTCTTCGTTTACGAATTTTTAAAGAAAATATCGTTTCTTTGTTGACGTTATTGGTAAATATTTGACGACTCCCCCACTTCCAACATGGTGGCCTCAAACTCAAAATGGCGTATCTGCGACGTCATGTGGCCACGGAATCATTTCCAGAACCGTTCTACGTATGTAGATTCATAACTTCTGTTAATTTTCTAAAATTGAACCGATGGCAAAGAAAGTGTGGTCAACGTGCATCACGGCAAACATGGGGGAGATGATAGTGAAACGGGTTCGTCGAATGCTCTTACATTTATTATTTTTTGGTAAAAGCCTATTAATAATTCCATTACTAACAACCAATAAACCAAAGCAAATGTAGACTGTCAGTAAAATACAGAAAAAGTCTTCAAGTATGTAATAAATCCATATTATTTGGTATGCTTTGCACATTTAGACCAAGCGGTCCTTTCTTGGTTGCCGAAAAAATAATAAAGGCATTCTAAACAGTCCTACTATCTTGACTAAAATGATATCAATAAAAATAAAATCCGGTTCCCGAACGTATTACTGAAAAGCAAAATATGTTTAAAATACTCTAGAAATCCGAGGTTGGTTAAGGTAAATCTAAAATTATGAACCATAATAACCTCTGAACGCGAAGAATTAGGCATAGAATTGACCCGTGAGCGAAAAGAGATCAAGTTACTTTTCCCTTGAGCTGCTGGGTTTGTCAGTTACCAGATGTTTTGCAATTGTGTGCAGGTTAGTGAAGGAATTATAGATTTGTCAACCTTTATTGCAACAAAGTCCTCACCGACACACTACTTTCCTCAGAACCACACAAGTGCTATTATTGAGTTTGGTCAGCGGTTGTCCCAAAAGGTAAATATGTCGGCAATCTTCACTGATATTCACCGTTTTGTCGAATGAAAACTTTGATGGAAAAATGATGATAATAATTAATAATATAATAATTTATTACTTATTAGGCGCAAATTAGCATCTGAATATGATCAAATGCGCCTTACAACTTAAACTACCCCTATTAATTACAATAAAGTATACTTAAGAATACTTGAAAGGAATAATTTTAAAAGTAGTCAATTGCAATCCAAAAATAACAGGCCTTCCTAAATAAATAAGTCTTCATAGTTCGTTAAAAAACCAAAAAGTCATCGATGTCTCTAACATTTGCAGGCAGGCTGTTCCACAATAATGTCAGATAAAAAGCAACTTAGTTACGTAAACTTGATTTGCACCTTCATGGATCTGGTCCTTTCTTTTGTAAAATCATGGAGCAAAATTCCAACAATGATTGGCGTTCATCTGTGGTACATAAGCCAAGTTAAAGTCGTTAAAACAGGGTTAAAGGCCATTCAATTGACCTGTAATGCGTTTAAATTTCTTTTTCGTTTATTTAGTATAGTGGCCTAAATAATCTTTCAAAACATTATATGGCCAGGCGCCTGATCACTCCATAAAAATTTGTATGAGTTAGCTGTAAAGTTACTCACACAGCTGAAATGAACTTTTGAGAAGTAGGTGATACCACTTTTAGGTATATAACTTGGGGCTTGGCCAAATGCCATTCCACAACATATTTTGTTTTTTGCTCTTTTTTGTTTTTCGAGGCACAACTTAACCTTTGATTTGAAAATGGGAAATAAGCTTTGATTAATCGTTTTTTTTTAATAAACTCTTGTTCTTAGGCCATCGTAGCTTGATTAAGAAAATAACACAAAGAGCGGTGATAAACATTATTTCAACGCATTTTCTTTATATAGAACTTAACGTTTCGTATGCTAGTCAATGTATGGTCACTTTGACTGTTGACTAGCATACGAAACGTCAAGTTCTAGAAAAAAAAGTGCTTTGGAATACAATATTTATCACCGCTTTTGGGTTATTTTCTTAATAGTTTTTTTTCCCTAAGTTTATACATTATACCAAATATACTACACTTGTACTCATTCATGTATTCAGAAAGGGCACCCGACTGGTTTAGCTTCAAGTAGTTATTTTGGGTGCCCTGTTTACCGATTTTCTCCGCCATATTTATAACATCTTGTTTTGCTTCTGTCTCATTAATGGACAAACTAATCGTTGTTGTTGTTGTTGCTGCTGTCCAAAATGGCAACTGTTCCCATATTTTTTATAGCCCTGCCCGACCATAATTACACTGGACCTTACAACCCACTCGGCAAACAAAAAAATACGATCCAGACAACGGTGAAATCTTACAAATTTATCTACAGCCCACTAGCAAAACAGATGCCGTTGCAACGAGGCATGATATTGATTACGCTGTTCGTCAAAAAAAGGAGGCGATGCTAAGGGGTGCAAAAACAAACCAGACCGAAAACTGGTGCAACCCTTAGACGTAGTGAACTACAAAGATCGCAGTGATGGTATGCCTCGCGCGCAATGCGATATACCTCAAACAAAAAGTGGGGCTTGGGATTCGGAATAAAATAAAACTCCTTTATATGGATGACTACAGGCAGAGATACCAGCTACCTGACATGTAACTCCTTAGTGCTGGGTGCGATGACATGGGACATCATCGTCCATTCGAAACGGCTGGGCAACTAAAAACTATTCAGCGGCCCGACCTCCTGCTTGTGGTCCTTTCCTTCTTCGACGACTAAGATATTGCTTTTGCGCTGCTGGCGCGCGGTGGGGTCGTGGGAAACCTGACAAAAAATCGACCAAAATAAAAAAAGTACCGCCGGCTGGCTGTGTTGCGAGCTTTAAACTCTCTTAAAATAGCGGCAACATCACTCCTAGTAGTATAGAGGGGAACAGTTAAATACAACCTCCATTTTTGCAAGGTGCTGGCAAATTAGGCCGGATGATCCCTACCATACTACTTTGAGTAATGTTGCTAAGTTGCCGTTAAAAAGTGGTATTATTAAGAAAATTTAGTACTACTTTAACTCAGGTTTGGGGAAGGTTTCTTATACATTGCTTTCCACGGTTTCATTTCTACAAGTCTTGATAACAATAACATAACTGTACTCCCGAAAAGGGCAGGGCTCACAAGTATACAAAGGCTATAAGTATAATGCCCCAAATAATGTTTGAAAAAATTATATTTCTATGCGCCTGGTAACTTCACAAAGATTTGTTTGAGTAAATTATAAGTGACTAACGCAGCTGTTTTAAATGAGATGGGGAAGTATTGCATTTGGAGCTTGGCCTTCTAAGCTTACGACTAAAGTGGCCATTCCACTGTGTCTCTTTTTTGTTGTTGTTGTTGTTGTTTTTTTTGGTGCAACGTAACTTTTTATTTGACCTTGGGGTTCGCATTTTTGTGACGAAGAAACACTTAAAATTACTTTTTGAAACCTGAAAAAAAAGACAGTCGTTACTTTTAAGCCCTGTCGACACATATCCGGAAATATTTGTATCCACATTTTTTTTTTCCCAATACGGTCTCCAGGGTGCAAATTTTTGAATACGCTGCGAATTCGGATGCGTGTGGACGGTCGCATCAGCAAATTTTCGAATTCGCCAATGTGACACTATCGGCCATAAGACCATAAGACGCTGAAACAGGTCCTCAGGTCTCTCATCAGGCTGTAGTCAAGAAATTGCGCTCCGGAGGACTGGAAACCATAATGTTGACGTATTTTCTGCCATATGTCGTTCAGGGAAGATGAGTGTTTAACGATGGAATTCCTAGAGATCACAGGACAGAAGTTGGCTATTTGGCCGAGTAGTAGGTCCATATGGGCGTTCTTTTGGGCGGCAGTGAGACGCTGAGCTTCAGGGATCGCAGTGCCATCGTCGGTAAGGCCCCTACGTGGATTGGCGGCGGTTTGTTTCTGCCAGGTTGCATCAAGGAAGCGAACAAAGTTCTTGTCGAGTTGAAGGACATAGATCAAGTTCTGCCGCCAACTTTCGTACGAAGTAATCGTCTCGATCTTTGTTAACTGCCACTGTTTGGGCGCTCGAGGCGAGGCGGCCATACTGGAAAGTTCACAAATCGCTCACCAGAAATAACGGCTTTGTCACCTTGTGAAGGAGTAGATGTCGCAGGCTCCAAAGTCCACACTTGTTTTAGGGAATTAGAGGCGTGAGTTAAGCGCTGCCACCACGCCAATAAAGAGGAAACACTGCGTTAACTGGAAGGTTTAATAAAACGACAACATAAAGCAATGTCGAGCACGTGGAACAGACATCCGGACGAGCCTGCGCAGCGCTAACAACCGCTGAGTACAATGTAAATAACGTAGTGGCGCAGAGAATTCCACAGGAAAGTTCCAAATCTAGCAACAGAATTCCGCATAAGGTTTAATCGAGACGGCTTAACATAAAAAAATTCCTGCAGAGGCTGATCTGGTGTTATGTGAGTGTATTTGTCTGGGCGAGTAAAGGCGTCGCAGAGGTTTTCCGGTGCAGTATCATTCGAACCATCATGCATGAAGACGGAGACTGTTTCAAAGTAAAGTAGCTCAATCGGTAGAATATTAGATGACACGAAAATAGGAAGAGAATGATCTTTGTACTGGAGGAAATGAACAAGGCGTATAACACGTTTCTGTAGCATCAGAACCTTATTTAAATTTGATTTAGAGCCTTGACCCCATGCTATAAGACCATAAGACAAATACGGAAAGATTAAGGATCTATAAAGGTTGAGCAAAGTACTCTGAGGAACAAGATGCCTTAGTCTCGCGATGACACCAATAGTTTTACTAATTTTGGTAGTGACATAGTCAATATATGGTTTCCACGTGAGATGATTATCAATCAAAATTCCTAAATATTTCACATACTCTTTCTGTTCAAAATACGTAAAAGAGTTAGTATTGTTGTCTGTTCATTTTATTTCAACTTGTTGATTAACTCTTCGTCCTTTTGGGTGAAAAATAACAAAGTTTGACTTCTTAACATTAAACGTTAGTTTATTTGCATTTAGCCAATCCCAATCCTTGGACAACTCTTTTTTAACCTTTTTTTAACCAGTTGATTAAAAAGTTTAGCGATAAAAAATTTTGATTTAAAAACATTTTAAAAAAGTTTGACGACGTTTCGACGTTCACATAACGTCATTCTCAAGTCAAAATGAATAAGAATTAAACAAGTATATATAAGATAAGTAAACAATAGGAACTAATGTACAATAGAAAATATGTATGAGAATAAGAATAAAATACAATAGAAAACAATAAAAATTAAGTAAAAGGTTTTGCATTAATGGAGTCACTTTGTACATTGAGAGAAGGTTTAAGTTTCCTGATGAAGAGCATTTCGAAAACAAGACAGTTAAATTTGCTGCTGCACTTCTTAAGTACGTGAAATTGGCTGCTTTTCAATCCCAGGAGACTACCATGATGTTCCCTGAAGTGGTTTCCAATTGATGACTGCTTATGTTGAACGATGCGTTGGTGAAGGTGTCGGGTTGTCATTCCAACATAATCTGCATCACACATTCCATGTTGGAATGACAACCCGACACCTTCACCAACGCATCGTTGAACATAAGCAGTCATCAATTGGAAACCACTTCAGGGAACATCATGGTAGTCTCCTGGGATTGAAAAGTAGCCAATTTCACGTGCTTAAGGAGTGCAGCAGCAAATTTAACTGTCTTGTTTTCGAAATGCTGTTTATCAGGAAACTTAAACCTTCTCTCAATGTACAAAGTGACGCCATTAATGCAAAACTTTTTACTTAATTTTTATTGTTTTCTATTGTATTTTATTCTTATTCTCATACATATTTTTTATTGTACATTAGTTCCTATTGTTTACTTATCTTATATATACTTGTTTAATTCTTATTCATTTTGACTTGAGAATGACGTTATGTGAACGTCGAAACGTCGTCAAACTTTTTTAAAATGTTTTTAAATTAAAATTTTTTATCGCTAAACTTTTTAATCAAATGCTTCAATAAGTCACTACTTATACGTTTTTTAACCAGAAAACGTTTTTTACTTCAAGATCACTATCTGTGTTTAGACTAAACAAGTATAGGTCACTACACTAGTTAGTCAGTTTTCGAGAATTCTCTTAGTTGGTAAGTTATCCAGTAAAGGATTAATATTAAATTGACCATGATAGGAAAGAAAGTTAAGATCATAATACGGCAACTCGCAAAAAGCCATTTAGTCAATTTCAAATTGTCAATATAGCTCATACTTAACTGAAACTAAATCACTCAGCTGGTAGATTACAAGGAAGATAGAGTTATATCATTTTCCTAGCTAAACGCGAGCCCGAATCAACCACGAGCCATGAGCCAACCTCGAGCCAACCTTGAGTCAAGCCCAAATGCTTTTTTTTTTTCCATTTTTGAGTTTCATGGCCACAGAAAAGCAATTAAAAGCTTGTAGAAATAATTTGCCATGAAATTTTCTCGCCAATTTTCTACTTTCCCAATGTCCCAAATGTAATTATCTGCTTTGTGACCAAGGAAAAATGTTTTTTGAAATAATGAGCTTGCGTCACAAGCTTTTGTCGCACCTGCTTCTTGCCAACAACGGATCATGAAATTCGATCGTTACTTATGTAACGAAGAACCACTGTAAAAACAGTAAAAATAGCAATTTGACCGCGGAGAGAATGGGTTGGGATCTAATATTTCTTGTATGGGTACCCTGTGTATGAAACACAAGATGGCGCTCGAGTGGCACGAAATGCTATAAATATTTTTATTCCACATCAATTTTCACAGTGTGTCGTTGAAATGGAACTTCTGCATCAGTTGTGTGTAATTAACAAAGGTCGGAATCCGTGAGGAAAATTAATGGATATCGAGGTATACAGGAATTAAACTTAAGCTTAACTCTTGCAATCGGCATTGAAAAAATAATGACATATTGTACAAAACTGGTGAGTATATTTCTACAAACTTTTAAATGCGGCTCTGTGGCCATGAAACTAAAAAATGAAAAACAAAAAATGAAAGCAGTTGGGCTTGACTCGAGGTTGGCTCGTGGCTCGTGGTTGACTTGGGCTCGCGTTTGGCTAGGCAAACGGTATAACTCAGGAAGATACGATATCTTCCTCCAGCTGCTGTAGATCTCCGATTTTTGTGATCTTGATTGGCCGAGATTCACTCGTCTTCCTCAGGTAGATGTTGGAGTTTTTTGCCCAGCAGTATTGAAGTTTATGGCGATCCTTGAACTACTTGGCTTCGTAAAAGATCTGTTGCTGATTTGGAGTTAAGTGATCAAAAATTCGCACACTGTCGGAGAAACCAACCTTCACTGGATCTACTTTGCACACGTCTTGCCGTCGAGCCATGAATTCATATTTCGCTAAACGTCGGACAAATTTATAGATGATTGGTTTTGGCCCGCCATTTTGTTTGTGGCTTTGTAAATGGTGGGCAATGTCAATATCCTGCAATGACACATGAGCTCCCATTCGATTAAACAAGGCAACACAGAGGTCGCTTGCCATCTTGGCAGATTGAGGAGAACCAATTTCTGGGACTCCTATAATTTTAACATGAAATTGGTAGCTATAGTCTTGTAGGTCTTCGATTGCTTTCCCGATCGTGTCAACCTTAGATTTTATCTCAAGTGGGCGAGAATTTAATCGCTGTATTTCCCGCTGAGCATGTTGACAAAACTAACCAAAGTCAACGTTTTCTTTGCTAAGAAATTCTAGGCTTGATGGAGCCTCCGCGTTAAGAGAAGCTTCGATGCTCTCGCGTGAGCTGGGTGGTTTCATCTGCTGATTGGTCACTTTCAGCTTGTCGATTTCGGCATTTAAAGTCTCCACCTGCGCTTTCAACGTTTGATTTTCTCTACGTAGTGCTTCAGCCTTCATAATGGGTCTTCCGAAAACAATAACTTGTATGTACAAAGTGATTAAGCTGTAAAATTGGAACAAAGACGGAGGAGCTTAAATTTAGACGTCCATTTTGCCAGCTCACCCGCTGACCGTCTGGCGTCCGATCCTGGCGCTGAACCCTGCAAAGACTAAGTGCCAGTTGTTCTCAACTCCTCAGATGTCGTCTAGTCATTCTCTGGCTGAACGTCCTATCTGTAGGAGATAAACCCCTCGAGCGTGTTCACTCTATTAAACTACTTGGGGTTCACATGACTGACACCTTGAAGTGGGATGCTCATGTCAAGCATCTCGCTTCATCTTGTTATGGTGTCCTAGCTGCGCTGAGGAAAATCAAGAACCTTACAAACTACCATCTTAGAAAACATTTAGTTGAATGTCTGGTTCTATCTCGCATAGACTTTAATGATATAACATTATATCCAATTACTGATTGCCTTTTAAAAAGGTTACACCGCATCCAGTTTGCGGGAGCCATTCTTGTTTTTGGACACTATGTGAACAATATTGACGCTATTCTTAAGTTAGGCTGGTTGCCTATGAAAGAACGTAGAGAATGGCACGTTCTAAAGGCCGCCCAGAAACCCTCAGCTTGAGCAAGTAAGACATGCTACAAACTTACGGTCATCAAGTACCATGAATCTAGTTATTCCCTATGTCTCGGACACTTTTCAGTATAGCGCGGCAGCCCTCTTCAACTCTCTGCCATCTAATGCAAACATTATGTATTTTAAAGGAGCGCTGCCGGAATATGGCAGAGTAATTTCTTGCCTAGTTTTAAATTAAATGTATACATTGTATAATTATATTTTATTGTTTATTATCTAGCTTTTTATAAATTCATAATTCAGGTATATGTAAATTTTAAATTTCCTTATTTTACTCTTATATCAGGCGAAGAGCCATACCATGAATGTACTGATATTAAACCGTTATTATTAATATTATTATTATTATTATTATTATTATTATTATTATTATTATTATTATAAAAGATACCTGCATAGAAGCAAGCCACCGATCCCGAAATCAGGCAAATTTTGGCTTCGCGAACGCGCCATTTTGATGTTGCCTGGTACAGAGAATAAGAACGAAAGAAATGCGTTTTCTGACATCCTGTATTAACCTCATGTTATGGCAAATTTTGAACGGAATCTAAACTTTGATCCAGATCGAGTAGTCGATTCTTAGACGGATAGCCTCTTAATTAGTGACTTTCAGCTCTTTAAATTAAATGTTAACAGTAATTGATATCTCTTTTAGCTCTTCAATTGAATTGTATTTGAACCTTAATTGGCCTCCATTTAATTGACGTTCCACACCATCGTTTTAGTTTTGATTTTTTCGTATTACGAAAGCCCCTATTTCGCCTTGCGTGGGGTCTCCATTTTTTTACCGAAGAAGCGCATAATTATAACAACAATGATAAACAAGTTCTTTGCTACTGGCAAAAACAGTCATTACTTTTCAAGTATTGGAAATAGCAAGATATCGAAGGAATTCTTGATTATACCCGGTACGTTCTAGTAATGATTTTATTTATATCGCTATTTCTCCCGCTCTTGATAAATAATGACAGCTGTACACTTTGCAAGCGATCTCACTAGTTTGCTAAGACACCAAAATCCGGAAAAAAGACAACTACAAAAATTTTGGCCTTATTTTGCCACCATTGTGGCTATTTGTTATATCACCAACGAAATCTGTAAAAGTAGAGTAAGGTAAGGTAAGGTAGGTGTTTATTAATATCACATTGCAGCCCCATAGGCTGAATTATGCAATTGTTTACATACTAAAATTTATTAGAATTACATTAATAATCAAAATATAATATAGTTGTTAACTTTTCTAAAAGTGATCTAGTAAACAATAACCATTATAATGAAACCTTAATTACATTTCTTACAACTATGACTATATAATTTGAAAAATAACTTACAATGATTGTTACAAGTTCCACTAATAAAATTTTACCTACAAAATTCGATTTGCTTGGCGCGCCATTGCAAGTATAAAAGAGTTCTTTGGCCTATTGGTGCGGACATGTGGCATATTGTAAGACTAAGGTTCTTTAAATTGTACCTTGAGTACTTATATAATAGCTGAAGTAAGCTGTCCAGCCCATGATCTTTATTGGATGCGATGCTGTGGAAAAGCTTATCACATGACAAATAAATATGATCCATCATTGGTGTTACACCAAGAAACTCGCATGCGTTATTGTATTTCGTGCTGCGCATTATGATTGAGATCGCCTTTTTCTCAATGCGAACGAGCTTGTTGATGAGATACCGCGGCAAGGCGTTATAAAATACCTAAAAGGCATAATCAATTAGGGAACCTTACGCACGTAAATGCAGAAAAGAACTCGAATCTGTTGAGGGTAATTTCGTGGGTTTGAGCTGTACTAGGAAAAAATAAATAAATAAATAAACCATTACAATTTCCGAGAAAACTAAATTAATGCATTCCTTTTTCATTGTCTAATGTTACAAATTTGTCCATTTTGGAAAATCCCCAGTTTTGGTAGGGTAAGTGGTTGTTGCTATGGTTATTGTGATAGTTCTGTGATTGGTGGATTAAGCTGAGTGCACTTAATATGATTGGCTGATGTAACTGTCCGATTTCAGGTATCCGATTACAGCCAACTGGCCGATTTCACTGTCCAATTTCAAGCCTACACAATAATTAGTAACAAAATAAGTAATTAAGGCGCCAATCAAATTTGAGAAAATTGTAATGGCTATGATCAATAGGGAAAAACTGTGCCAGAGGTGCAAAAAAAACAAAAACAAAAAACAAACAGTTCTATTTATAGCAAGCACAGAGAAATGATCGAAAGAAACTAAACAATGATGCTTGAAAAATTCGTACAAACAGGCCAATAATGTTCAATGCATTAAAATGCTTTGTCTTTCTGAAAATGAAATAAGAGTTCTTAAAACAGAAGGAAAAAAAAAATGTGAAAATTACCGTAACATCTCAGTCTCTGCCTTCATATCTTATTATTTCAAGGATTTATCTTTGTTCTCCGTCAAGTCCTTTAGAAAGGAGTGCAAAACATAGAAAACTACACAAGAAAAAACTTGTTGGCATTGACATTAGTTCATGCAAACAGCACAGGGTTGCGATTTTTTTTTTCTGATAGTTTTAGCTACGAATCTGTACTTCAAGTTTCTTATATGAAGATATTATAAAATAAAACTCCAAAGAAAATAACGGATGTCAACCAGAAAAGGACTCTTAGTTAAACGGCATGTCAACAGTTCAAGAAAAACAACAACGTGAAAAACCAGAGCGTTGTGATGTGTTTGTTTGCGTATGGGCTTTCTTCGCGTGGCTGCCATATTGGCCATAGACTACAGATTTCGCACTCCGAGCCTCGAGTTGAAATGTTTGGAACCGAGTTTCGGTGCGCAAAGCAATATAGAACGAGGTTAGGAAATATAACTTCGAAGAAAATAGCGGTGGTCAACCAAAAAACCGAGTTCAAAAAACTGCTCTTTTTATTTGTTATTTTATCGTTATTTTTTAATTGCTATTAAACAAAGAATGACATAAACAACAACTGCCGGACATGTTTACATGTAACGCACGAGCACCCTCACCTCCCTCCACCCAGACTCACACCCGCAAACACACCCACGCACATGGAATATGTTTACATAATAGTAAAAAAAGAGGAGCTATTGGTTTGGATAGGGGCGACAATTTATACTCCACAAGATCTAGATGGGAATTAACTGTACAGTTGGAGAACAAGGTGCTGTTTTTTTTGTTTTTTTGTTTTTTTTAATTTTTTTACATTATTTTTTTTTAAGCAATAGCGGTTCCCATTTCTTTCGTGTTGTTGTATCGGCTTTCTCTAGTTTATAAATATATTTTAGATGTCGTAAGTATTTTTAAAAAGTCGGCTTCCATTCTTTGAATTTACACAGCCAAATGAAATGTTTGCTTGTCAAAAAACAAAACTTAATTTGCAAATTGTATTTAGAGGTATCTGGCCTCAGTCCCAAGCAATTATTTACCTGAAAAGTGTATTCTTTACTAACAATCTTACAAGCCTGCGTCCATGGGAAAACAATATTACCAAACTACGGCTTTTGCTACATTCCCGAAATAAATGAAAAAGGCTTTCATTTCCATATTGATAGAAGGTGCATTTCGCGTTATCTACTGCTTGGCAGTGAAATTTGTTTTCATTTCAACGGCTTGTCAACAGTCCCAGTCCAAGAAAACCAACAACTCGTAATACAGCAAGCCACCAAAGTGTTGTCGGCAAAATCATGTGAATACTCGCCTTTTTGAAGAATGACCAGGCCTTTTATTCCATTGCTGATGTTTTTTCTTGTTTTTGCAAAGGTTAGTTAGTGAGCGAAAACTTGCGTTTTAAGAGGTAAAATCCAACGTTTCGTGGCGCCCTAGTAAAAAAATCAGAAAAATGGAGGATTGATTTCCCGCGAATTCCGGACGGGGCAACCGGTCCGGATGAGAGAAAGCTGGACTGTGTAAAAGCTCGTTACCAGCCAATCATATTCAAGGATTAGAATTCCGGCCCACTGAGATGCTTCAGAAAAAAAATAAAATCACTCACTAGCTTTCTTAACTACTTCTTCAATGTGCGCATTCCAAGTTAGGTTGGCACTTATAGTAAGTCCCAATAACTTGGGGCCGGTACTTGCAACTTGTACTTCTTTCCTATCGATAACAACCGCATCCAGTTCAACTGGGCTCCGGGCAAACGAAATTACATTTATCGGGGTTGAGTTGCACTCTGTTCACATGGGACCACTCAATAACCTGATTAACTGTACTCTGTGCCTTACTGGTATTCCCTTTGGCAACGACATCGGATACTGTGGTTTCATCAACAAATTTCCATAAATGTGGAATGTTTACATCTAAATCATTTATCATCAATACCAAAAGCCTTGGCCCAATTTGATACCCTGCGGTACCCAGAAGGGGATTAGTCCCCACTTGGAGTAACAACCTTTTGCTCGTTTGATTCTTTGAAATCGATTAGACAGAAAATCAGTGATCCAGTTAACTATACCACGTGGTACCGCTAAATTACGTAACTTGTTGACTAATATAGTAAAGTAGAGTCCTTACAGTCGTTCCTTTTCTGTCAGTCGCCAGGGACCATGTATCCATCATGCTTATCAAAGCCAAAGTACTTGAAGATTCCGGGCCCATACTAACTGACTACTATCAATGACGTCTAATACAGTAGGTTTGAGATAGTCGTCTACAACGAATCCTTCTCCCACTTTAGAGATACAAGACGTTAGAGAAATAGGTCTCAATATTTCTTCAGATCCAGAACTGGTTTCTTTTTCGGCACGGGTGTGACATTGGCCATTTTCCACACAGGTGGGAGGTGGTGTTGTCTATAAGAAGCATTTAGAATCTCCGTAATCGGAAGGCCAAGATATCGGCGTACTCCTTGTGTAGCAAGTTCGGGATCATGTCCGGTCCGGCAGCTTTAGTGGGGTTGACTTTTAGTAGCGTCCTTTAAGCGGTTTCTACAGAAACACATGGAATATTCTCTACAGAGAGACTTTCAAGCAGAAGTGGCAACTTATATTCCACTAGCGGTTCGTGGAAGGCTCAATTGACCAAGTTAGCCCGCTCCACTTAGGAAAGGTCTGAAAAGTGATCCGCATTAATTTGACTACACAAATTGCCACTCTTGGCCTTTGCTACACTCAGACGCTTCATTTCGTCCCACCATCTTTTAGCGATGTTCATCCTTTAGATGTTGTATCCTGGACTCATAATGCATCGCTCTACAAGTTTTCCCCTCCCGGTTTACTGAATTTTTGTAATGCTTGAACACAGTAGAAATCGTAATGTCTAAAGTCTCGGGGTCACCCATGGCGCCAGTATTTTTTTTTTCTGCAACCGACGGACGGCAAAGGACTTTCTGCTTCAACACGCAAAAGACGCAAGAGAAATATCATTAGGTTTATTTTTGAAGTCTCAACCGCACGCCGTTGTAACATTACATTCTTGAATATTGGATGAAAGCCACAACTATTGGCGAACCTAAAGTTAATAAAAAGGTCATGTTTCCCAGATAATACAGCAAGGAAAATACAAAACCAATAGCGTTGCCGGATACGAAAAACCAAAAACCCTGTGGGAAAAATGGAAACGTATTCCGCGAACCAAACACAGTGCCGCAAACACTTCGGGGTATCTACTTGCGTGACAGATGATGTATAAAATTAAAAGCATAAATGAAGCTTAACTACAAGTTAGGCCTAGAATGGCTGAGCACTTGAGCATCGGTGTAACGTTGCAAACTTGACTAAGCCATAAGAACCTACAGGAAGCATTGAATTGGCAATCCAGAACAACGCCCAACCAAGTGATAACTTGCGTTGGTTCCCTTTGGGACTTTTCCTCATTAACAACAAAACAACGCTAAAGCAAGTTAGTGTTAACTGACAAACTACTGATCTTGGCTTCGCTATTATTAGTTCCGATCTCGCTCCAAAGCCGTCATCGAGAAAAAAAAGACCATGGAAATACCTTTTCTTCTCGACTAAGTCAATAAAGGCTTGAGTAATTTTAGAAAATAAATACAGGGCGGAGAAACTGAAAAGCAAAATTACAAACTGAAAATGTTTGAACTTTTCGGTCCCCAAAAACGCAGGAGAAAGCTAGGAATTTTCAAGGGTCAGGGAAAATTTCTATGTCACAGTGGATATATAATCAGACTTGAGGTCACAAAACTGACAAAAAAAGTCTTAGAAACGATCTTCAGGGCTGTGGAAATATCTTCACACCAGTTATATTTGCTTAAAAGACAAAAAATAACGTGCCTCAAATCAAGTATAAATATTTTCTTCCTGAGATTTGCAAACAAACTGAAAAGGGGATTAATAATCTCAGGTGGGCAAAAAAAGCGGTTCAATACAACGCTATGTTAAATATTCAAAAATAACGTCAAAAACAAGTTCTCCGAGTCTTCCGCAGAGCTGAATTATTGTTTGCATGGACTCACCGTAAGTGGATACCAGGCGGCGCCTGAGTGGATGCACATCACAGAACGGAATGTTGTAGCTGTCACATATGACACTAAAGATAAATCCTGTGGCACATATGCCGTTAAAAAGAGCTTACTGGAATGGCTCTTCAATACAGCCTCCGAAACTAAATAATCATCGGTAAAACAGTCATGAAAGTACTAAAAGCAAAATTGGGCATCACTACTCCTTCGACTAGACTTGGACAGCCAACTAGTCGTTGACCGGCATGAGACTTGGAAGACAGAAGGACACCAGGTTTGCTTTCTCCGGAGATTCGTTGACTTAAAAGAAAAACTTAACCAAGCAAGGGGTCTTGGCTTATTCTATCGTGTCAGACAGCTCCATATTAAGTCGCAACTGGTCCCCGATTGCCTTCATCTTGAATCCAAGTGACTCGTTGAATATCAGCTTCTAAACTTCTCTCAGATATGTGCCGGCAGAATCACTGTTAGCTCGATTGAAGACGGACATTAAAGATCTCTGCGCATCGTCAAAACTGAAAACCGTCAGTAACCTTAGCAACTGTTGACTAAACTATTCTCACAACGTCAGAATTCATAAATAGGAAAATTGCGTATAAACAGTGTCGACCTATAATTACCAATGACATGCTCTACCCGGATTAAATACACCAGTCACTACACATAATCTCTCTCTAACACCTACTGCAACCCAGGCCCTGTCGCTCTAATGACACAGAAATATTCAATTTCAGGCTTTCTCGTTCCACTCAGTCCCCAGAAATGTCCCTTTTTTAGCTTGTTTTAGATAAATAGACATTCTCGCGCCAAGTGATGTTTGATTTCCACTTCCTTCCGGGCTCAGTAAATGAGTTCAGTGGAGACAAAGATTTAATCATCGTTTCCCTCCCTTCAGTTTTTTTGTTTTCTGGAATCTGCAAAATGTAGCAGACACGTGATCAGCCGCAATCAGGGTACTTTCCTCAGTTAGGAAGAGAGAGGAGCCTGGAAACGAAGTCGACCATTTCCAGTTGTGTGCTTAGTTACCTGACCTTCGTATGAAAGTGAGGTATGAGTTGACTTCATTTTGATAAAAGCTTCACTGCTTTTCTTATGTAAACTCCTACTAGTTAGAATGAGAACATCATTAACATAAGAAAAGCAGGGACGTTTGAATAATAACGATGTCAACTTCAGCCTAGGTGCCATTTTAAGGCCTGGTCATTAAGCTCAGAACTGTAAAAAACGCTATTTAAGATAAAGTCTGATTACTGGGTTGCTATGTATGGCAATCCAGTCGAAATCTGTGTTGAATTTCTCCGTTTTTCTCTCCGTCGGAAGACAGAAAAGCTGCGCAGTTGGGTCTTTTCTGGCACTCCCCTGCTAAGTATTCTCTTTGTTCCTAGAGTCTTCTGCGCGTATCTTTGCTACAGTCCTGTAGGTTTAAGAGGGTTATAGAAATGCGTAGATTCAGATAGATTTTATCCGTTGGAAAATGCGAATGGTGTTTTATTGGATCCTTAAACAAAAATTTACCTTTATGGAGCTCAAGGATGGAACTTCAATTGGATAAACAACACAAGCGGTGAAAAATGATTATCTGGAATCTTAAAAGCGACAAGTAATAAACTTTGACATTAATTGCATTTTTCGCCGTCGGATATCAAAGTGAGCTGTTTTTCTAATACTTGACTAACTATAATGTTATTTTTTTGGTTGGATATGGGTTTGACAAACTCAGAGAAGGAATCGAAACCCTTTAGTGGAACTAGATCCGTGTTTACTAAAAGTCTGGCCATTTATCATTTCATTTACCTGTGCAAAACTCTACGCAGTCTTCAGGTAAAAAAAAAAAAAAATAGCAACAACAACAACAACAAACGGCGTTAGTCAAGAATTGCTTGAAAGAGGGGTTGTTGTCCTTTTTACACTTTATTGCTCAAGGGAAAGGTTCTTCAGGAAAGGGTTTGTTCCTGAAATTCTTGCAGGAATTTTATTTAGTTGCGTGTGGTTTTTGACATGGAGTGTGTTGCTTGTTTGTACGCATGCTTACAGAATGAAATAGGAAGGTTTTTTTGCCTCTAATAGCAAATATGTTGTTTGTTTTAATAAGATTTTTGGCTGGAAAAGTTAATTTGGGAAGCCAACATTATTTCTTTAAGCTCATGTACTTTTATTTTTACGTTCTTGACCAAATTTAATTTATGTAACCATTATTTACAAGCAAGTAGATTTTTATAAAAGCAGTCACCTTTTGTACGGGACCCGTACACCGACCTATATTTGATATTCATACGGGGGTCGTCTCAGAATGGTTATTACAAGTTCTAATCCTAACCTTGAAAGACATACCCACGCAATTGTTTCAAGCTAACTGTTTAAAATGGGTGCTGACACTTAAATACTGTTTATCAGCGCCATTTGAAATGGGTGCTTGGACTTAAATTCGAGAAACACAAGTCTGGTGAGGTGGCCGCTGACATCGAACGAAGATGGTATTTCGTGAAATTAAACATGCATCAATGTCGTTGTTTGATAGCTGAACTGTACATAAAAGATTTAAACCGAGTGTTATAGAGTGTTTTCACTCACGTGATCAGTAACCTTCCTTTTCCACCGAAACAAAAGAAAGCATTTGCGCGTTAAAAGAGCGTAATTTCCAGAAGATCACTTAGGGAGACCAACATCGCTGCCGTTCTTTTGTTTAGGGACACCAACATGGCCGCCGTGACGCCGCGTGAAAACACTCTATTGAACCCATAATAATCATTGCAAGAAGACTTCCGTATGAGTAGCAAACTAGGTCTTTTGGTGTACGGGTCCTGCGCTAATAGCCTGCGTCACAGACAGACTGAACTACTGGTATAGCCAGTCCGTGCAATGGCTCCGAAAAGCTTGTTCAGAGTTTACAGGGATTTCTGTATCCCTTTCTGATTGGGTGGATTCTTACGCGCTTTTGGGATTCGACGCACACTTAATTGACAAGTCACGCATCCGTTATTTGCACGACAGAAAAAGTGCTTTGCATTTTAACAGCCAAAAGGTCAAAACTTAAAAGACGATGTTTAATTAATTTGTTTATTGCAGGTTATGTCGTCTCGTTCTAGAAAAGAATCATGAAAGGGTATTGGTTGCAAAGAGATGGGAACTGTTTGACACAATCACCGAAATTGAGAGTTCGAATTTGCCTTTGCGATGGATCGCAAACAACTAGTGATCAAAGATCTGCCGTAGCACGTGCGGATAAAAAAAAAACAACAATAAGACGTTGATTAGATTTTGATACTTCCCATTGCGCAGCAACCAATCAGAAGCGACATGAAACCACAAACTAATTATCGTTACTGAATGCAGTTTAGTTTTCTCGCGCTAGATTGGCTTTATACTTCAAACACAATAAATATTTCTAGCGTTCTCGGTTTTCGAATTGTCAGAGTGACAAATACATTTCTTTATACAAGAAATTCCCACAGCGAGTTTTCCTGCTCAGATAGAAGACAATCAATTTAAAACTGATCTTTTAGGCCATTGAATTCTCTTTCCAACATTTCATTAAAAAGATTGCGTGATTTGTTGAGTGAGTAAATGTCGAATTACAGAGTGCGTAAGATTCTAGCCAATCGGACAGGGGTGCATCAATCTCTGTAAAACCGCGAAATATCAGCACAAGCTTGTGGCAGCCATCGCGCAGGCGGACTATATCTAGGTTTTTACCAACGTTTCGAGTTACCAGTCCGGCTACGTGCAGGTTACGTGCTTTCAGGCGGTTTGATTAAAAAAAAATAGTTTCGTTTGTGGACTGATAATTTCTTAGGGTGTTTGGCAATGAGTACAAAACTTTGAGGAGGACAAACACATACCAAGAGCAAGCCAAATTAGGCTCATGGAGCGTCTAGTTTGAAATAAATACCAGTGATAACACAGATGTTAGGTTCAATTTGCCCAATCTCAAGTGTGAACCTTGTTGCTGTTTCTTAGTGCTTGAATTTATTTACTTTCTAAATTAGAAAACCTTCAAAACCACAACTAAAAGGAATGCAATTTGTACTGTGTATATGAGCACACGGAATTATCTATACTTAGGACATATGTTAAAGCATATTTTCTAATATTTTAGGCAATATTTTCAAGACAGCTTCATTGTATGCAAGCGTACTAAATGCACGGTGCTAAGAACGAAAAAATTGGGAAATTGAAGCGTGCAAACCAAGTCAAGTGTCGCAAACAACCTCGTCCCTAGAAGTTAATTTAAGTAACTTTTTCACAGAAAAATGCATTCGGGGAATGCCGAATTTCCGTCAATGTTGTTGGAAATACGAGGACTAATGAGTTTGTAAGACCGACCATGTTAGTTATCTTAGCGTAGTTATCTGTAGGGTTAGCTTTCCCGCGGTAGCCCGCACGCGTTGGTTTAAAGGATCGTGGAAACCTCGGTTTCCGCCGCTATCAGTTAATCCAACAATTTAATTAACTTGCATTTATCTAGGCTGAAGTGTCTACCCCAGGTATTTACCACAAGCTCTCCCGCGTTTGTTGCTGAGAGTTTTATGATCACGTTTCTGTAACTTTTCAAACTCTTTTACCAGCTATAGCTGTATTTGGCACTGATAGCTTACTCTCGAAAGTACTTTACTCAGGAGAACCTTGTAGCATTCTCTTTGTTCAAGTGCTACGCCCTGGAACCTAATCATACGTCCAGGCTGTCACCTTGTTGTCCTTTATTCTTGGAAGGAAATGTATTGATTAACCAATCACAGCTCAGCAAGTGCATACTTAAACGTCAGCTTTTAGTATTTTGATGACAGAGTCGGCTGCCAGCAACGGCAGAGTGCTGAAGTTCCAAGCCAGAATAATGAAGTTAAACCATAGAAGCTGTGGCTACAAAATCTGTCTCGTAACACATATATCACGGACTACAATCGGCCAGTTTTCATGAGCCAATTGTTATTATAAGTGCTTTACATTTGAAACCAGTACAATACTCCCTGCGCATCCAAGGCCTGATCGCTCATTTTTAGAGCAATCATAAATCGACGTCGATATAAATGGCGTGTTTTGAACGGTTTTCAAAGAGTTTACTTACGAAAAAACATCGCTAATATCTGTGTAGTTTTCAAACAGAGTGCAAAAGTGGGATTACGCAGGAATGAGCAAATTACGCGATCGCACGTGATTTCAAGTCAATTTCACGTAATCGCGTAATTGTGTAAGGTAAGGACCCGTGAATACGTAAGAGCAAAAAGGGACCTGGCTTCCATGCCCGGAGATCCCATGAGATTTCGAAGCAATCTACGTGCAGTAAGAGAAGAAAAACCACACATCTGACTCTCACCATACTTTTGTTTTCCTGTAAGCCGCATTACACTTAAATGCATTTTCAGTTGTCAATTGCACACTAGGCCCAAATAGTGGCTTCTTAAGTAGAGGCTTCTAATGAACCCTGGAAAAAGAGTATTCTGAAGACCAACCTGCTGTTTTCAATAGTTCATCTACCGAAACTTAGGCATTACTGGCTGCGGATAATGCAGCAGCTCTAGTGCTAGCTGTGGAACTGTGAGGCTTAGTATAACCTATCTGAAGTTGTGATTCTGACCCTCTTAAAGATTCTGTTCTCTTTATTTATTCTCTGAGAATGGTAACTGAACACGATCGTAAATCTTCATAGGCAACTAAAGATAACAGCGGTCTGGTTTGTTTTAACAATGATATCAACTGGAACGTACAGCTATCAGAGGACACATGCACGCTGGCTAACTTTAGCATGTGAACAGTCTGTGCTTTCTGGCAAAAAGAAAAAAAAAGTTACCGCCATTTACCGTTTGCAAATACCTGCATTAGTTCCGGAGATATTTAAGTTTGAAAAATGGGTAAAATATGCAAATGAGATGATTGATGATGTCATACACTCAACCCAATAATATATTGAGTATATAAATAGAGCTACCTTGGCCAATTTGAAGCGCAGACCATTGAAACTTGGCAGTCTAATAGTTCTACAGAAAACACACCTATGACTATAAAAAATTCTGTTCCCATGGCAACTCACTCTTTTCCAGTCCCCACCCACTTGATTTCAATATGTTAGTGATTTTCAGCTTGAAAAATGTTAAACAAGGCCACAAACTCGAGCTAACATATTTATATGCTTGCTGGATCATGCGTATGAAGTGCTGTTAGCAAGTATGAAAATGGAATGCCAAAGGTGGCCAGAAAAGCTTTTAATATGGGGGAGGTCTGGAACCCAGTATGATGTCATGGTAACAGAACTGTTAAGCTCATATTGTGGAGAACATTTAGTAGAATTTTACTGCAAAAGATCAAAAATTTCTGATACAAATTGGCTGAGAAATCTCTTGTTATCATATTTGAACAAAATTTGGCTAATTTGCATTTTTCTACTCACACAGACTACTTGTTTATGTTTCAAAACGGCTTAGATAGGAAAGGTGCAATTTTCGTCATAGTACCCCTTTAACTATTTTGCATGCGTGGGTTGAAATTTAATATCACGAGAGCAGTTTCTTGCTGTTTAGTCATTCCGGTGTAAAATGAAGTTAACTTGGGAAGCCGACAATATTTCTTTAAGCTTATGTACTGCGCATTGAGGTGAATTTTTTACGTCCTTTACCAAACTTAATTTATGCAACAATTATTCACAAACAAGAGGCGATTTTAAAAGCATTGGCCTTTCGTACGGGCCCGTACACCGACCTATATTTGATATTCATACGGGGGTCTTCTCAGAATTGTTATTAAAAGTTCTAATCCTAACCTTGAGCGACATAGCCATGCATTTATTGAAAGCTAACTGTTTAAACTGGGTGCTTAGACTTAGGTGCTGTTTACATGAGAGAAATCATCCTGGGCGGGACCAGTTTCATCCCGGGATGAGTTTCACCTCGGTGTCTGGTCATTTGACTTTTGGTGTTTACATGATCCCGGGGTGAAATTTGTTCATCCCAGTCTTCAGATTATTTTCTGTCCCGGGCCGAAATGACATTTATCTGTGCCTCCCTACGTATGACCAGCGGTGAATGATCATACAGTGCATATCAGTTTACGGCAAGGACGGCCATTTTGTAATGAACAGATTTACCGCCATGAGTGCCGCGAGTTGTAGTGGAAGGTAAGTTGAGAACTTTAATTGTTCTTAACCACATTTTTGTTTAGCACACCGAGGTAGCTTTCGACATTGATTTCATCCCGGGATGAGACTGGTTTCCTTTCATCCCGGGGTGAAATCAGCCATGTAAAAGAAATCAAATTTCACCCCGGGATGAACTTATCCCGGGATGAAACTCACCCCTGGTCTCATGTAAACGCAACCTTAGATACTGTTTTACAGCGCTATTTGAAATGGGTGCTTAGACCTAAATTCAAGAAGCACAAGTCTGGTGAGATGGCCGGTGACATCGAACATAGAAGGTATTTTTTGAAATTAAACATGCATCAAAGCCTTTGTTTGATAGCTGAACTGTATATAAAGAAATTCAAGTCGAAGTAAGATTTCCCGAGTGATATTGAACCTGTGATCATTCCAAGAAGACTCCCGTATGAATAGCAGATATAGGTCGGTCGGTGTACGGGTCCCATGCTAAGAGCAGCAATCCCTGTAAACTGCGAGATATCAGAACAAGCTTGTGGCAGTTTACGCTCACGGATCTAGTTTGTAAGAAATACCAGTGATACACAGGTCTTATGTTCAATTCGCCCAATTTTAAGGCTGAACGCTGCTGCCGTTTCTTAGTGTTTGACCTTATTTATTTATTTTCTAAATTAGAAAACCTTCCAAAACACAGTTAAAAGGAATGTAATTTGTACTCAGTGTGTATTAGCACGTGGAAGTAACTTTATTTAGGGCATATGTTGAAGCATATTTTATAATATTTGAATGAATCTTTTGAAGATCGTGTTATTGTATGCAGAGTTCTAAACGCATGATGCTAAGAACGAACATAGGAAATTGAAACGTGCAAACCAAGTTAATTGTCGCAAACAACCTCGTCCCTCGCAAATAATTTAAGTGAATGCATTAGGAAAAAGCCAGATTTCCGCTGATGCTGTTTGGAAACACGAGGACCGTTTTAGCGGCTATTTCTGATAAGTTTGTAAGACCGACCATGTTAGTTATCTTAGCGCAGTTATCTGTAGCGTTAGCTTTCCCGCGGTTAGCCGGCACGGGTTGGTGTAAAGTACCGATTGAAGATTGAAGTGTCTGGCAAAAGTAAATACCACAAGCTTTTTCCGCCTGTGTTGTTGAGGGTTTTAGAATCACGTTTGTATAACTTTTCAAGCTCTTTGATCAGCTAAAGCTGTCTATTTGGCACCCAAAGCTTACTCGCGAAAGGGATTTACTCGGGAGAGTTAACCTTGTAACTTTTTGTAACACTCACTTATTCGCTTAGTTCAGGTGCAATGCCCAGGGCACGTAATCATACGCCCCGGCTGTCACCTTTGTTCTTCGAAGGAAATGTATTGATTAACCAATTACAGCTCGGCAAGAGCAGTTTTTAGTAGTTTGATGACAGAGTTGGCTGCCGGCAACGGCAGAGTGCTGAAGTTTCTCGCCACAATAAAGAAGTTAAAACACTGAAGCTGTGCCTCTGGAGGATGATCCGGGTACAGATTTTCTGGTAAAAGTAGCCTATCAGTCCCTGCTAAACCGGGAGTTCTGTTAGTGTCATGGGTCGTGGAAACCAAGGCAGAACTTTCTAAGCCGCCTAACTTTCAATGTGGGTCTTCCTTAAGGCGATCACCATAACCAACCCTTCTGCTAGCTCTATTATGTTTTCTTTCCTTGTGCCGCTAAATTTAATTTCTTAATGCTCCCGTCATCCTTTGTGTTGATTTGTTTTTTAGCTTATAGTTTCAAAAGAATTGAATACACTTGCAAATCGAGGCAGATAAATCCTGTAGTTCGGCGAGTAGATGGGTGATTAGGCGAAGTAAGGCAAAATTGACGTCCACGCTAGAACTTCTAGGGTTCCACAATCACTTCAGAACGCTCAATTACTTTCAGATAAAAAGTCCTTTAGGTTTTGATTACGGGCCTCAAACTTCGGATCTTCCATTAAACTAAATTTTAATCATGGACACAGGGCATTATCATTTTTCCTTTTGTTGTGTGAAAGCTGTGCACTTTGCTAGTGATCTCACTAGTTTGCTAAGACGTCGAAATTCGGAAAAAAAGACAACCACAAAAATTTTTGGCGTCATGTCTTAATGGTTTCGCACCTAAATATGGAAGATAAATTCACTAAACGCACTAGTATCCATGCCTGCCACACCCGCAATCGTGATTTATTACATATACCTTTGTATAGAACTGCTACCGGCCAACGCACATTCGCATCTAGGGAAACTAGTCTTTCAAGCAAGCTATAAAAGGGCAACTTACAGAGCGGACCTTTTTCATAATCTTACCACGAATTCTTTTATTCATTATTTAGAACTTACGTAGTTTAGTATTTTAAGTAAACCTTTCCTTAACTAAACCTTAACCTTTCGAGGATGATCCAATTAAAGTTCTATTCTATTCTATTCTATTCTTAACTTTAGTGAGATATTGCTTTAGGCGTAGAGTGCACGTTTAACCTTGTTGTGAAAAAGAAGTTGTAAGGAAACTTGAGAATGATCAACATGTCAGCCTCGAAGCCAATGTTTCTCGATTCCTTTTTATCTTCTTCAATCTTTCTGGGTTTAGTATTTCCACTTGTCTTCTCAGGGACTATTTATCTAAGACAGCTACCATGGCACTATAATGATTTACGATACTAAAACAATATCGTGTACTATTACGGCTACATATTACTCAAAGACAACTTGAATCTCGTGAAAGACAAAACGCAGCTCACTTGACAATACTGAGTAAAGCGCTGTGTTACTGCACTACCACACGTACGCAATGCGTTCCTATTTTGTAACATATGTATACTGATTTGGTTTAAAATTCTGTCATATTTTTGCTTTTCTTACTAGCTTTTAAAAGCGTGCTCTTAAAATGAAACCGTCGGCCAAGTCGTTCATGCATTTCAGTGAAACTGATACTGTGTGCGATAAAAAAAAGAAAAAAAAGAAAACCGGAAAAAGAAACACTAGTCTAAACAATTACAAAAATAATTTTCGATACATTTCGCATTGCAGTGGAGTACATTTCTTGTACCTAAAATATTAAATTATCGTGTGAATCACAATAACTTTTGGCAAAAAACTAAACATATTTAATGCTGTATTAAGTTCAGTTTTGAAATCGTGATAGAAAAGTCACTTGCATAAACCAGTATTAATTCAAATTTGTTTTGTCCTCAAATACGATTTTCATTAATTTTTAATACTTCGTATTTTTTAAAGCCTGCCAAGCTACAAGCCGAAAATTAGTCAGTTCAACGATTTTATATGAAGAATTAGCATCAGTTTGCGTTCAAATTTTGAGTGATTTACCTCGCTCAGGTTAGAAACATTTTTGCTATTTTCGGAGGGAAGCGTTCCGAGGTCGAGCACAAACCTTTACGCAGAAAACGAATAACAGCAATAGTTGGAGAATATGAAGCATAAAAGTCTAAGAATTACATACCATGTAATTTTTTACCGTGTTAAGTATCACCCATTTTCCGCCGGCATGTTATGCGTACTTTGAGGATGTTCTTTAAGGAGCTTTGAAAATCACAATTTGAACATGTCCATAAAAAAGTATCTAAATAGGAATGGAAGAGAATGGTTGTTCTTATTTTGTGTTAAGTTTAGTGCCAATTGAATTCATTTTAAGTCTTCACCGTTGCTTGGCCTCGGAGCAAATTTTGGACAATTTGTCAAACAGAAAACCACACTTTAACTGCGTTTTCGAATTGTCGCAAATTAAAATAAAAAAAAGAAAATTGCTGGAACTTGTAAATATGATTTTTGAATCACAGTAATGCTGGCTCACATAATGATTGTAATAATTGTTTGTGTCGACATATTTTCCCAAAACATTACTTTTACTATCTATTGGAGTGTAACTCAGACAACTCTGTAACAAAACAGTAGAAAATCTGAACCCGTGTCCACTATAACATGCAAAGGAGCCTCTTTTCATAAAATGTCTTGTGCCATATTTTGCACCGCTTACTTTATACAGCTAAGTCAATTCTGCCAAATGCAGTGTTGTTTTCACAACCCCTTCACAAGGATAAAAGGTATCTTGTGAATCTCCCTCGTCTTCCTCCTCCACATCTTCATCATCATCCCCGTAGATTATGATCATCATCAACATTATCAACATCAGATAACTCCTGATGATCGTCATCAGCATCATTATCAGAGTTTCCATCATCTTCAGCAATATTGTAGCTGCGGAGATCGGTACATTTAAGTCCCGCTTCGCGACGTTGACATCGACTACTGGAACGTTGCTTCTTAATTAGATGGAGGATTGCATTGGTCTTTAACATTGGTACTAAGTGTCTTAGGCTAGTACAGCAAGCAGACTAATTTCTCAATTCTGGCAGTGGTCTTTCCTGTGGGTTGCGTGATATTACCCAGATCTGCAAGTGCGGTTACATTAGTCTCATCAGCTTCTCATCAGCAAGCAGACTAATTTCTCAATTCTGGCAGTGGTCTTTCCTGTGGGTTGCGTGATATTACCCAGATCTGCAAGTGCGGTTACACTAGTCTCATCAGCTTCTGGGAATGCTTTCCAACACAATAGCTTCCGAAAGAGACAAATGATCCTCGCGATTATCTGGAAAATTGAAGCAATAGTCTCATGTTGACAATTCAGGTGGCTCCAACTGCATTCGAGCCCATGACCTGGGCGATGCTAATTTAATGCTCTACCTCTCCACCAGTATATCGATTTTGATATTGACTGAGCCGAGAGTAATTAGCGCCGGTGTTGCATGTTGCGCGTTCTTAGGTTTGCAGTTAGTCCAGCCTTGGATCTACGCAAGCAGTTTGACCTAGTGCACTTTACGGAAAGCAGTTGTTGTAGTAGACCATTACCGCCATGTTTTATGACTTCAGCTGGTATGCCATCCACACCAGGCGCTTTACCAATGTTAGCAGCTTTTACAGCTTTCCTTAGTTCTTCCATGGTAATTGGATCATTCAAATGCACAATTGTCTCTCGAGCAGTTAGGTGGTCAGTTGCATCATTGTCCACGTTGCCTTCTTGATTCAGCAGTTGGTAAAATGCTCTATCTATCTATCTGTCTGTATTTTCTTTCATGTCTGTAAATAGCTGAGTTCAAGCTGGATTCTTAACCGGGGCAACAGTGTTCGTTTTGGGGCTGTACACAGTTTTAAGGTAATTCCCTTGAAAATGACATCCTATCCATATTTTTGTCAAACTTGGCAAACGATATTTATGCACAGGATATTTTTAAAATGCAGTAAATAGATGGGGTCACCGTGCTTGCTTTCGTGCTGCATGCCCTCTATTTTAAGTGTTCTTTTTTTTCCGGAATTACGCGAGAAGCGTTTGAAACTTGATCAACCGGAAAAATTGTTGTTAAATAGCAAAATTACTGAATATTACTGAAAACTTGAGCCTACTTTTTTGTCTGGGACAAACTCTTTCAGTGAAGTGATTTCAAATTGCTCGAGCTTGCAAAGAAATGTAAGCAAATTGGGCCGCAATATCATGACCTCACACTTAGTGTCTGGCTCCACATGCAGTTTTCACTTCATTTTTATATAAATACTACAACTTCTACTGTCCAACTTCTTTTCCTTTAAATATGTTTTCCGTGTACCTATTACAAGTGCATAACACCATTAAAAGAGGGGCTCACCGCGCTCGTTCAGGAGAATAGCAAATTCCTTGACAGATTAAGCTCGGTGTCAGTGAAAATCCGCAATTTTATCAATGTGCGCGAGCTTATGCTCGCGCCAATGTTCTGAAAAGTTTGAAATTTCGGGTCTCGGGAATGCCATTTCCGACTATTCTCGATAGACATTTCAATAAATAAATACGAGGGAAAATGCAGTAGTTTGTTGTTTATTTTACCCATATGTCGAGTTTTCTCTGCAGCAAGCTACAACACAAGTAGAGGGTTTACAGAAGGCATGACGTCGAAAACTATGTTATAATATCATTATCTTCATCATAGCCATATTTCTCTAAAAAATAACCGGGAACTTGGGAACTGGTGATACGACTGACACTTTGTGGGGGCTTCGAAGGGTAGAGGTTTTTTTCTTTTTTTTTTTGCTTTCGTCCACTACTACGTTTCTTGTCGTTAAGGCCTGGCTAAAAGGGTCCAACGTGTAAGTGCAACATCATCCAACATTGTTGAATCCAACATGTTGCACTCGTTTGGCCACCATGTTGCAGTTTTTCTCTTTTTTTTTTTCCTTTTGATGATTCCCTATATTTCTTTGAGTGCAAATGGAAAACTGAAACCAGAAAAATTAAATTTGTTTTATTTTTAAGGTCTGTACTTGTCAGTCTGCTCGTTTTCAGTAACCTCCTGTTCTAGGACGCCAGCTAAACCAACAATAAACTGATATGGTTGACCTGAGCTAGATTTGCGCTTTTTTGCCGATGGCTCCCCTTCAGCTTCGCCGTTCTCTTCGCCCACGTCGTCTTCGACCTTTCTCTCTCTCTCTCTCCCCAGACTCCTCTTTCTCAAGGAGGCATCGTAAGCTGTTTTAGGTCGTTCACAACGGGCGTTAAACTATTGACAACATGCGTCAGATGATTAATCTTGTGGGTGAGCTCGTCGACTACCTTCGGTCCCATTGTCAAGTCCTCATTGACGACTGTTGTTGTTGCTCCTCTTTGCGGACCCTTTGTCACTCTTACAACTTAGGCTTCCCTCGCAAACCAGTTAAAGGGGAGCAGGGCTGGCGTAGTGTTGAGAGCACTCGTCTACCACCAAGGTGGCCCGGGTTTGATTCACAGACTCACTGCATAGAGATTTGTTTGAATCACGCAATAAGTCGCTCGTAGCTGTTTAAGTTAAATCTCAACAGCAACTGATAACTCTTTCAACTCTTCAATGAATTTGTATTTGGACTTTGGCCTTTAACTAAATGTCATTCCACTACATTTTTTTTCTTATTTGGAACAACCTAACCTCTTATTTGACCTTGTGCGACGTCCCTATTTTTGGGATGAAGAAGCAAATTTAATTAATAATAACAATAATAAATAAGTTGATCGCTACTGACGCAAACAGTCGTCACTTTTCAAGTAATGGAAATGGCAAGATATCGAAGGAATTCTTGATTAGCCGGTGCGTTCCAATAATAGTTTTATTTATGTCCACATTTCTCCCTGGTCTTGATAAATAATGAAAGTTGTGCACTTTCGGAGTGATCGCACTAGTTTGCGGAGACATGAAAATCCGGATAAAAGACAACTACAAAACCCGCGTGGCTATTCATTATGTCATCAACGAAATCTATAAAAACTGCAGTGAATTGAATCCATGTTCAGCATAGGTAGAGCCAAAATAGTGCCTACACCCAGGGATTCTGAGTTTCACGATAAAAATTGATAGGAAATTGCGCGGGAAATTACGTGATTTTTCTTTTGATCTTATTTTACCTAGTCACATGTAATTATATCTAGTTTTATACGGTGTATTGAGCGCCTTATAAGTCCATCTTAATTTTAATGGGAAATTAAATTATTAAAATGAAGTTGCTCATGTAGTAAGTATTAGATCAGAAAATGTGGAGGGTGTTTTCTTAGACTCCAGGCATTTCATTTAAAAATAGACAATTTTACATCCTCGTTTCCATTGTGCTCTCTCTTCCTCGCTCGAGAAAGTTCCCTGGTTGCGTGTCTTTGCATAAAAATCAAATTCGCACTCAGTAGATGAGTTTAACGGAGACAAAAATTATCATGCCCCTACCTTTAATTATCTTTCTGGAATCTGCTAAAATCTAGCAGACACCTGACGAGCCGCAACCAGGATACTTTCTCGAGTGACGAAGAGAGAGGACCCTGGAAACGAATTTGACCATTTTACAGTTGTGTGCAAAGTAACCTGACCTTTGAATGAAAATGAGGCTGGAGTTGACCTTGTTTTGATAAAAGCTTCACTGCTTTTCTTGTGCAAATTAGTACAAATTAGCATGAGAACAACAGGAGACAGAGTGAGGACAGGCGATAATTTCCTTAGTCTTTAAACGATTTTTAAGGTTTCTCTCCCCCTCGCACCTGCTTTCTGACCATAGGAAAAAATAGATATATTTACCGGCCAAGGGCCAAGGTCGGTCCAGATAAGAAAAAAAAGGTGCCCTGAGGGCCGTACTCGAGACCTCGGGCACAATTTTTTTTCTAACATATATTTTTCTAAAGGGTTTGAATTTGGTAGAACATTCAGTTAGCCGACTTGGTTTGTTGTTTAATTTCCCGCAAAACTAGGTTTAGAAATAGACACCTTTCTATCGTTGATGGGGAGTAGGCCAATTTGGATAAATCTTACTCTTGGGCGTTGGATTCTTGGTAAGACCGTGATCGGCAAGTACTCGGAATGAGCCTTTATAAAACCTAAATCGGAATGAATATCACTGTTCTCGTTTAATTAGAATTTCTTAAAATAATTTTAAAGGTAGAATTAAGATGAATTAGTTCTACAGTAACGTAGGTTTAAAGAAGGTTTTTTTTTTTTACTTTTATTTCTAGAGATCTCGCTCGCAATAGAATAACTCAACTCCCAGAAACGATGTTCTCAGGACTCGCAAGTCTACAAGAGCTGTAAGTTTATAGCTCCACACAAACTGTGACTAAATTATATAGTTATGCTCCTGGTCACTCCACAGAGTTTGTTTGAGTTACTTTATAAGTGACTCACATCTTTTTAAATGAAATCTCAAATCTCAACAGTAATAGCTGACTCTTTGAAGAATGAATTCGTAATTTGTAGGTTCGAGTAATGATTTTGTATTTCTCAAACAGTACTTTTCCGAATTTTAGACCTCTCAGATTATCGAGAATGTCAACTGATTCCGAATACTACGTGAGAACTCTTCACACGATTTTTTTTTTTTTTTTTTGATGAAACGTTCGGGGGAATTTTCTTAATCAATACTCGAGAAAAACTTTATTTCTATAAACTGCATTTAGTTATGAAAGAACTTCATTTTTCTGTGAGAAAAGTTTACCATATTCGGAGTGTTCTTGATTTCATATTATTATCATTATCATTATGATCATCATCATCATCATCATTATTATTATTATTATTATTGTTATTATTATCGTCATTATTATTTTTCCTTTTGTTGTCTTCAAAACTAGCAAACTGTCCTGTATTTTCTTTTTGATTTGAGGTTCCACCTACTTTTACTTAGTTTTGCAGAAGGTTTCTTATACATTACATTCTATGCTTTCATGTTATTGACCAACTAAAGCGTGAGGTCAAGATGGCTAGATATCCGCCAAGTTCTTTTTTGCGTGTTCATAGACCGAGAACGAGGCCAATATCCAGCCATCTTGACTGGACAAGCTTGGTCAGTAAAGGATTAAATGGGATAAAACACCAAAAATTGATCTTTGATCTTGCGGAACCAAGCGAGAAATCCCGAGCTGGCACGAAAGCTCCATCATGACCGCCAATCATATCACAGGATTTGGTTCATCTTGCCCGCTCACGGAACGAGTCATATAAAACATCTTTATATCAATAAAATAACTCAACTCCCTGAAAAGATGTTCTCATGACTGACATGCCTTCACGATCTGTAAGGTTATTGCTCCAAATAAACTGTCAAAAAGATACAAAGAGATGCACCTGGTCGCTGCTTAGAGATTTGTATGAGTCACTTAATAATTCGCTCATAGCTGTTTAAATTAAATCTCAACAGTAATTGATAACTCTTGCAACTCTTTATTGAATTTGTATTTGGACTTTGGCCTTCAATTAAATGTCATTCCACTACATTTTTATTATTATTATTATTATTATTATTATTATTATTATTTTATTTTATTTTGGTACAACTTAACCTCTTATTTGACCTTGGGTGGCATCCCTATTTTCGTAATGAAGACGGACACTTAATTTTATTATAACAATAATAATAAACAAGTTGATCGGTACTGATACCATCAGTCGTCACTTTTCAAGTATTGGAAATGGAAATATATCGAAGGAATTCTCGATTAGCCGGTACGTTCCAGTAATGGTTTTCTTTATGTCGGTATTTCTCCCCGGTCTTGATAAATAAATAGGGAGCTTAAGCAACGACAACGGCGACGGCAACGAGAACGTCATCTCAAATTATACATTCGCGTTATTGTAATCGCTTCGTTACTATTTCAACTTTTATAATATGACGAGGGTGTGGTAGTTCCTCAAAAATGACGCTGGTAGGAACGGCGCTCAATTTAGGGCAGAAAATGAAAATTTATCCTCAAGTAATGACGTTGTCCATAAAACCTCAAATTTGGCTATTTCACGTTGTAGTTTTGCTGACGACGGCAAAGAAGTGGACAAAAGTGAAAAACGCACGTGCAGGGCGTGCAAGGCTATTGTTTTTGCCCACTAAATATGCAAATTTGTGACGTTCTCGTTGCCGTCGCCGTTGTTGTTGCTTAAGCTCCTTAATGAAAGCTGTGCACTTTCCGAGTGATCTCACTAGTTTGCTGAGACATCGAGATCCGAAAGAAAAAAAACAACTAATCTATTTGGCCAGCCGTGTTGCTATTCATTATGTCATCAACGAAATCTATAAAAACCCGCTGTGAATTAAATGCATGTTCAGCAAAGGTGGGACTAAAATAGTGCTTGGGCCAGGGCCAGGGCTTCTGATGTTTCACGACAAAAATTGATAGCAAATCGTGCGGGAAATGACGTGATTTTTCTTTGATCCTTTTTTACCGAGTCACATGTAATTATATCTTATTTTATACGGTGTATTGAGCGCCTTATAAGTCCATCTTAATTTTAATGCAAAATTATATTATTAAAATGAAAGTTGCTCAAGTAAGTATTGGATCTGAAAATGTGGAGGGTGTTTTCTCAGACTCCAGGCATTTCATTTAAAAATAGACAATTTTACAACCTCGTTTCCGTTTTCCTCTCTCTTCCTCGCTCGAGGAAGTTCCCTGGTTACCTGTCTTTGTATAAAAATCAAATTTGCATTCAGTAGATGAGTTTAACGGAGACAAAAATTATGATGCCCCTCCCTTCAATTATCTGGAATCTGCAAAAATCTAGCAGACACCTGACGAGCCGTAACCAGGATACTTTCTCGAGTAAGGAAGAGAGAGGACCCAGGAAACGAATTTGACCATTTTACACTTGTGTGCAAAGTCACCTGACCTTTGAATGAAAATGAGGCTGGAGTTGACCTTGTTTCGATAAAGACTTTCACTGCTTTGCTCATGCAAATTAGTACAAATTAGAATGAGAACAACATCATTAACATAAGAAAAGCAAGGAGGTTGTTGTGCCCAATTAGTGCGCTTGTGCTTAATCCATTGACAATTAAATAAAGTGGTTGTTATTACTAATTAGCCGGTATGCTTGAGTAATTTTATGCAGGTCGATATTTCTCCCCGGTGGATAAATAGTTAGCCTGTGTACAGACCGCCCCTCCCCTCAAAAAAAAATCGGAGAGGAACGGTCTGTGATTTACCGTTGATAATCGTGTTCCATACCACGTGATTTTTCCTGGAATGTGTGGAAAATGATTTGATTGGTTATTACCGATCGATCATTACATCATTGAAACAAGGAGTTTTGATTGGCTTTTATTTTTATTTCTCCACATCAACACCGTGAGAACCACCGTGAGAGATTTTACGATGAGTTCGTTCGTGTGTACTTTGAGCACGGTACAAAATACGAATAAAAATCTTTTTGATTGTCAAAGAGGCTTTTCTTTTAAAGTACGAGTGGAATTGTTATCTATGGAGTGTAAAGTGGAAATCGATTCGACGTACATTTGTAGGAATTGTCAGCGCAAAAGAAACGAAAGCGCTCTTCACGAGGTGAATATAGCACTATTCAAAAGATTGTCCACTCGAAAACGTCTCCCGCTATTCCTTACCAGTCAATGTAATCCCAACCAGCCTAGCCATTCTCAAGTGCAATCTACAAAGCGTGATGCCATGGAAGATTTGAGAATGTACACACCGAGGAAAATAACAGCTCATCGGCAACGATTTGTGCTGTTTTGAAGATCAGAGCCGTACCTGGTTGGAAGACTTGCAAATACATCCTCTCCTTTAAAGAGTGCTTCTATGCTATAAAGCCAAGGTATCTTAAAACTATCGAAGACGCTCCTCGATGCACGTTTGAAATCTACCTCATTGACCACCATTTTGAGAATTTAGCTCCAAACGAAATATGAGCCACGCAAATTTTGGTCAGCGTAGATTACTAAATAATGTATGCAAAATTATTCCGGAACACGATTACTAACGGTAAATCACAGACCGTTCCTCTCCGATTTTTTTTTTGAGGGGAGGGGCGGTCTGTACACAGGCTAATAAATAGTACAAGCTGTGCACTTTGCTAGTGATCTCATCACTAGTTTTGCTTAGACGTCGTAATTAAGGCGCCAATCAAATTTGAGAAAATTGTAATGACTATGATCAATAGGGAAAAACTGTGCCAGAGGTGCAAAAAAACAAAAAACAAACAGTTCTATTTATAGCAAGCACAGAGAAATTATCGAAACAAACTAAACAATGATGCTTGAAAAATTCGTACAAACAGGCCAATTAAGGTTCTACGTATTAAAATGCTTTGCCTTTCTGAAAATGAAATAAGAGTTTTTAAAACAGAAGGAAAAAAATGTGAAAATTACCGTAACATCTCAGTCTCTGCCTTCATGTATTATTATTTCAAGGATTTATCTTTGTTCTCCGTCAAGTCCTTTACAAAGGAGTGCAAAACATAGAAAACTCCACAAGAAAAAAATTGTTGGCATTGACATTAGTTCATGCAAACTCCACAATTGCGATTTTTTTTCTGACTGTTTTAGCTACGAATCTGTATTTCAAGTTTCTTAAATGAAGAGATTATAAAATAGAACTCCAAAGAAAATAACGGATGTCAACTAAAAAATTACTCTTTTGCAGTTAGGGACCGTTCATTTTGAAAATTGTATGATTTCCCCCCCCCCCCCAATTTCCGAATTTTTTTCTCCTGGCCCCCCCTCATCAGAGTAATTTTTTGGAACCCCCCCCCCCCCCTTGAATAAAAAATACATATGGTGTTAAAAGTTACTGCAGCATTATTGAAAGAAACCTGAAAGCTAGAAAGCTGCTTTTAACAAATCACTCAAAAGAATGAAAAGTCAATTTCTGCTCTTCTTGTTACAGCTCGTCCTGAGCGTGTTGTAGCTGGCCGCTCGTCTGCGTATTCCTCATCTGAGACGATAAAAGCAAGAACGACATCATTTGAGTCGTCTTCAGAGTCAGGGGCATCACTCTTGTAGTCATCATCAGTTTCCTCTCCCTCACTGCTTTTAGTAGTTTCATGCCTCTCCCATTAAATTTCTCAGAAAAAGCCTTCGTAACGCGGTCAGTTCCAATTACAGGACTCAAATTACTGGTCTTTGTTTAATATGCGCTTGACAACAACATTTTTATGAATGAAAAGAAAGTTGTTACTATTCAAGACTGTTATTATAAAATATATAAAAAGCTGTTGAGAAGGTTTCTTTAATACCCTGGAAATGTTTTAGTATATTTGCTATAAATAAAAGAGGTCAATTTTTTCCTCAATTTGTAAAATCTCTTATCCTATTTTTAATCTAATTTTTTCGTCCAACCCCCCCTTTTCCTTCATTTTTTTTCGGCTGGCCCCCCCTTTCAAGCCAATTTTTTTTTAGTGGCCCCCCCCCAAATCCCACCAGCCCCCCCTTTCTCATAAAAAATGGACGGTCCCTTAGTCGTTTTAGTTAAACGGCATGTCAACAGTTCTACGGTGGCCCATGGAGGGCCCATAAGGGAGATGGTATCTCGTGATTAGCTTTCCTGTTTTAAATTTCAAACGTGAAATTTTGAGTTTAGAAACTCGAAATTTTGAGTTTATGAACTCGGAATTTTGTGTTCACAAACTCGAAAGTTTGAGTTTATAAACTCGAAATTTTGTGTTAACAAACTTCAAATTCGAGTTTGTAAACTGGTCAGTGCAAAATTCAGACTGCAGACTAGGGTTATAATGTAACTGTTGAAAAAGCCCAAACCCTCTAGATGTGCTAACAGTTAAGCCTAAATATTGTTTTGTACCTAATTAGGCCTAAGGTTAGCACTTCTGAGGGGTTTGGGCTTTTCAACAGTAAAATTATAACCTTAGAATACATTTTACCCCTTGTGTACAGTTTGTATTTTACTCTGACTGATTTCAAACTCAAAATTTCGAGTTTGTGAACTCGAAATTTCGAGTTTGCAAACACAAAATTCCAAGTTTGTGAACTCAAAATTTCTAAACTCGAAATGTCGAGTTTCTAAACTCAAAATTTCAAGTTTGAAATTTAAAGCAGGAAAACTGATCAGGAAATGCCATGTCCCTTACGGGCCACCGTACAGTTCAAGAAAAACAACAACGTGAAAAACCACAGCTTTGTGATGTGTTTGTTTGAGTGTGGGCTGTCTTCTTACAAGCCTGCGTCCATGGGAAAACAATATTCCAAAACAACGGCTTTTGCTACATTCCCGAAATAAATGAAAGTGCCTTTCATTTCCATATTGATAGAAGGTGCATTTCGCGTTATCTTCTGCTCGGCAGTGGATTTTTTTAGTCATTTCAACGGCGTGTCAACAGTCCAAGAAAACCAACAACGCGTAATACAGCAAGCCACCAAAGTATTGTCGGCAAAATCATGTGAATACTCGCCTTTTTGAAGAATGACCAGGCCTTTTATTCCATTGCTGATGTTTTTTCTTCTTTTTGGAAAGGTTAGTTAGTAAGCGAAAACTTGCGTTTTAAGAGGTAAAATCCAACGTTTCGTCGCACCCTAGTAAACAAATCAAAAAAAAGGAGGATTGATTTCTCGCGAATTCCGGACGGGGCAACCGGTCCGGATGGAAGAAAGCTGGACTGTCTAAAAGCTCGTTACCAGCCAATCATATTCAAGGATTAGAATTCCGGCCCACTGAGATGCTTCAGAAAAAAAATAAAATCGCTTACTAGCTTTCTTAACTACTTCTTCAATGTGCGCATTCCAAGTTAGGTTGGCACTTATAGTAAGTCCCAATAACTTGGCGGTACTTGCAACTTCTACTTCTCTCCTATCGATAATAACCGTGTCCAGTTCAACTGGGCTCCGGGCAAACGAAATTTTTCGGAGCTCCTTACATTTATCGGGGTTGAGTTGCAGTCTGTTCACATGGGACTACTCAATAACCTGATTAACCATACTCTGCCCCTTACTGGTATTCCTTTTGGCAACGACATCGGATACTGTGGTTTCATCAACAAATTTCCATAAATGTGGAATGTTTACATCTAAATCATTTATCATCAATACCAAAAGCCTTGGCCCAATTTGATACCCTGCGGTACCCAGGAGGGGACTATTCCCCAATTGGAGTAACTACCTTTTGCTCGTTTGATTCTTTGAAATCGATTAGACAGAAAATCAATGATCCAGTTAACTATACCACGTGGTACGTCTAAATTACGTAACTTGTTGACTAATATAGTAGAGTAGAGTCCTTAAAGTCGTTCCGTTTCCGTCAGTCTTCAGGGACCATGTATCCATCATGCTTATCAAAGCCAAAGTACTTGAAGATTCCGGGCCCATACTAACTGACTACTATCAATGACGTCTAATACAGCAGGTTTGAGATAGTCGTCTACAATGAATCCTTCTCCCACTTTAGAGATACAAGGCGTTAGAGAAATAGGTCTCAATATTTCTTCAGATCCAGAACTGGTTTCTTTTTCGGCACAGGTGTGACATCGGCCATTTTCCACCAGGTGGGAGGCGGTGTTGTCTATAAGAAGCATTTAGAATCTCCGTAATCGGAAGGCCAAGATATCGGCGTACTCCTTGAGTAGCAAGTTCGGGATCATGTCCGGTCCGGCAGCTTTAGTGGGGTTGACTTTTAGTAGCGTCCTTTAAGCGGTTTCTACAGAAACACAAGGAATATTCTCTACAGAGAGACTTTCAAGCAGAAGTGGCAACTTATATTCCACTAGCGGTTCGTGGAAGGCTTAGTTGACGAAGTTAGCCTGCTCCACTTGGGAAAGGTCTGAAAAGTGATCGGCATTAATTTGACTACACAAATCGCTATTCTTGGCCTTTGCTACACTCAGACGCTTCATTTCGTCCCACCATCTTTTAGGGATGTTCATCCTTTAGATGTTGTATCCTGGACTCATAATGCATCGCTCTACAAGTTTTCCCCTCCCGGTTTACTCAATTTTTGTAATTCTTGAACACAGTAGAAATCGCACTGTCCTAAGTCTCGGGTTCACCCATGGCGCGTCGGCTGGGCACACGCGCACTTGCTTTGCAGGCATTAAAATATCAATTGCGGCGAGGATAGCTTGCTGAAATACGGTCCACTTATCCTCGAAGCTCCCAAGGAAAGCGAAAAACAATAGCCAATCGATACCGTTCAGTTATCTCTCTATCGATGCCTTACAACATCTTGATTTTAATGCCAAATTAAATTATTAAAATGCAGTTGCTCAAGTAGTATTAAAGTATGAGATCGGAAAATGCGGAGGGTGTTTTCTCAGACTCTCTGGCATTTCATTTAGAAATAGATCATTTTATATCTTCGTTTCCAGGGTCCTCCCTCTTCCTCGCTCGAGTAAGTTCCTTGGTTGCGGCTGGTCAAGTGTCTTTGTATAAATATCGAATCCGCACTGATGGTGGGTCCCACACTTAATTTTATCAACAATAAATTTCAATTCTATCTAGGGGAGCGAGAATGCAATTGTTTTTCTTTGCCAAATGGCGCTCACCCTCTAAGTAGACATCCAGTATTTTTTTTTTTCTGCAACCGACGGACGGCAAAGGACTTTCTGCTTCAACACGCAAAAGACGCAAGAGAAATATCATTAGGTTTATTTTTGAAGTCTCAACCGTACGCCGTCGTAACATTACATTCGTGAAGATTGGATGAAAGCCACAACTATTGGCGAACCTAAAGTAAATAAAAAAGTCATGTTTCCCAGATAATACAGCAACAAAAATACAAAACCAACAGCGTTGCCGGATACGAAAAACCAAAAACCCTGTGGGAAAAATGGAAACGTATTCCCCAAGCCAAACACAGTTCCGCAAACACTTCGGGGTATCTACTTGCGTGACAGATGATGTATAAAATTAAATGCATAAATGAAGCTTAACTACAAGTTAGGCCTAGAATGGCTGAGCACTTGAGCATCGGTGTAACGTTGTAAACTTGACTAAGCCATAAGAAAACCTACAGGAAGCACTGAATTGGCAATCCAGAACAACGCCCAACCAAGCAAGAACTTGCGTTGGTTTTCAGTGGGACTTTACCTCATTAAGAGCAAAACAACGCTAAAGCAAGTTAGTGTTAACTGACAAACTACTGATCTTGGCTTCGTTATTGTTAGTTCCGATCTCGCTCAAAAGCCGTCATCGAGAAAAAAAGACAATGGAAATACCTTTTCTTCTCGACTAAGTCAATAAAGGCTTGAGTAATTTTAGAAAATAAATACAGAGCGGAGAAACTGAAAAGCAAAATTACAAACTGAAAATATTTGAACTTTTCGGTCCCCAAAAACGCAGGAGAAAGCTAGGAATTTTCTAGGGTCAGGGAAAATTTCTATGTCACAGTGGATATATAATCAGACTTGAGGTCACAAAACTGACAAAAAAAAGTCTTAGAAACGATCTTCAGGGCTGTGGAAATATCTTCACACCAGTTATATTTGCTTAAAAGACAAAAAATAACGTGCCTCAAATCAAGTATAAATATTTTCTTCCTGAGATTTGCAAAGAAACTGAAAAGGGGATTAATAATCTCAGGTGGGCAAAAAAGCGGTTCAATACAACGCTATGTTAAATATTCAAAAATAACGTCAAAAACAAGTTCTCCGAGTCTTCCGCAGAGCTGAATTATTGTTTGCATGGACTCACCGTAAGTGGATACCAGGCGGCGCCTGAGTGGATGCACATCACAGAACGGAATGTTGTAGCTGTCACATATGACACTAAAGATAAATCCTGTGGCACATACGCCGTTAAAAAGAGCTTACTGGAATGTTTCTTCAATATAGCCTCCGAAACTAAATAATCATCGGTAAAACAGTCATGAAAGTACTAAAAGCAAAATTGGACATCACTACACCTTCGACTAGACTTGGACAGCCAACTAGTCATTGACCGGTATGAGACTTGGAAGGCAGAAGGACACCAGGCTTACTTTCTCCAGAGATTCGTTGACTTAAAAGAAAAACTTAACCAAGCAAGGGGTCTTGACTTATTCTTATTCTTATTCTTATTCTTATTCTGAGGCTTGAGTTGACCTCATTTTGATAAAAGCTTCACTGCTTTTCTTATGTAAATTCCTACTAGTTAGAATGAGAACAACTCATTAACATAGGAAAAGCAGGGACGTTTGAATAATAACGAGGTCAACTCCAGCCTAGCTGCCATTTTAAGGCCTCGTCATTAAGCTCAAAACGCTATTTAAGATAAGGTCTGATTACTGGGTTGCTATGTATGGCAATCCAGTCGAAATCTGTGTTGAATTTCTCCGTTTTTTTCTCCCGCGTCGGAAGACAGAAAAGCTGCGCAGTTGGGTCTTTTCTGGTACTCCCCTGCTAAGTATTCTCTTTGTTCCTAGAGTCTTCTGCGCGTATCTTTGTTACAGTCCTGTAGGTTTAAGAGGATTATAGAAATGCGTTGATTCGGGTAGATTTTATCCGTTGGAAAATGCGAATAGTGTTTTATTGGATCCTTGAACAAAAATTTACCTTTATGGAGCTCAAGGATGGAACTTCAATTGGATAAACAACACTAGCGGTGAAAAATTATTATCTGGAATCTTAAAAGCGATAAGTAATAAACTTCGACATTAATTGCATTTTTCGCTGTCGGATATCAAAGTGAGCTGTTTTTCTAATATTTTACTAACTATAATGTTATGTGCAGTGCACGACACTGGAACCAAATGGCAAATTCTCTGTTAACTCTTTCTGGTTGGATATGGGTTTGACAAACTCAGTAAAGGAATCGAAACTCTTTAGTGGAACTAGATCCGTGTTTACTAAAAGTCTGGCTATTTATGATTTCATTTATCTGTGCTCAAATCTACACAGTCTTCAGGTAAAAAAAAAAGCAAGAACAACAACAAACTGAAATTTGACTAATTCTCGTTAGTCAAGAATTGTTTGAAAGAAGGGTTGTTGTCCATTTTACATTTGGGTGGATTCTTACACGCTTTGGGATTCGACGCACACTAACTTGACAATTCACGCATCCGTTATTAGCACCACAGAAAAAAGTACTTTGCATTTTAACAGGCAAAAGTTCAAACCTTAAAAGGCGACGTTTAATTATTTTGTTTATTGCAGGTTATGTCGTCTCGTTCTAGAAAAGAATCACGAAAGGGTATTGGTTGCAAAGAGATGGGAACTGTTTGACACACTTACCGAAATTGAGAGTTCGAATTTGCCTTTTAACACTTTGATTTGATTTTGACACTTTTCATTGCGCAGCAACCAATCAGAAGCGACATGAAACCACAAACTAATTATCGTTACTGGTTGCAGTTTAGTGTTTTCGCGCTAGATTGGCTTTATACTTGAAACACAATAACATATCATAAATATTTCTAGTGTTCTCGGTTTTCGAATTGTCAGAGTGACAAATACATTTCTTCATACAAGAAATTCCCACAGCGAGTTTTCCTCCTCCGATAGAAGACAATCAATTTAAAACTGATCTTTTAGGCCATTGAATTCTCTTTCCAACGTTTCATTAAAAGGATTGCGTGATTTGTTGAGTGAGTAAATGTCGAATTACAGAGTGCGTAAGATTCTAGCCAATCGGACATGCGAAATATCAGCACAAGCTTGTGGCAGCCATCGCGCAGGTGGACTATATCTAGGTTTTTACCAACGTTTCGAGTTACCCGTCCGGCTACGTGCAGGTTACGTGCTTTCAGCCAGTTTGATTTTTAAAAATGAGTAGTGTTTCGTTTGTGGACTGATAATTTCTTAGGGTGCTTGGCAATGAGTACAAAACTTTGAGGAGGACAAACACATACCAAGAGCAAGCCAGTTCAGGCTCATGGAGTATCTAGTTTGTAACAAATACCAGTGAAAACACACATGTTAGGTTCAATTTGCCCAATCTCAAGTGTGAACCTTGTTGCTGTTTGTTAGTGCTTGAATTTATTCATTTTCTAAATTAGAAAACCTTCAAAACCACAACTAAAAGGAATGCAATTTGTACTGTGTATATGAGCACGCGGAATTATCTATACTTAGGACATATGTTAAAGCATATTTTCTAATATTTTAGGCAATATTTTCAAGACAGCTTCATTGTACGCAAGCGCACTAAATGCACGGTGCTAAGAACGAAAAACTTGGGAAATTGAAGCGTGCAAACCAAGTCAAGTGTCGCAAACAACCTCGTCCCTAGAAGTTAATTTAAGTAACTTTTTCACAGAAAAATGCATTAGGGGAATGCCGAATTTCCGTCAATGTTGTTGGAAATACGAGGACTAATGAGTTTGTAAGACCGACCATGTTAGTTATCTTAACGTAGTTATCTGTAGGGTTAGCTTTCCCACGGTAGCCCGCACGCGTTGGTTTAAAGGATCGTGGAAACTTCGGTCTCCGCCGCTATCAGTTAATCCAACAATTTAATTAACTCGCATTTATCTAGGCTGAAGTGTCTACCCCAGGTATTTACCACAAGCTTTCCCGCGTTTGTTGCTGAGAGTTTTATGATCACGTTTCTGTAACTTTTCAAACTCTTTTACCAGCTATAGCTGTATTTGGCACTGATAGCTTACTCTCGAAAGTAGTTTACTCAGGAGAACCTTGGAGTACTCACTTAGTTCAGGTGCTACGCCCTGGGAACCTAATCATACGTCCAGGCTGTCACCTTGCTGTCCTTTATTCTTGTAAGGAAATGTATTGATCAACCAATCACAGCTCAGAAAGTGCATGCTTAAAGGTCAGCTTTTAGTATTTTGATGACAGAGTTGGCTGCCAGCAACGGCAGAGTGCTGAAGTTCCAAGCCAGAATAATGAGGTTAAATCATAGAAGCTGTGGCTACAAAATCTGTCTCGTAACACATATATCACGGACTACAATCGGCCAGTTTTCATGAGCCAATTGTTATTATAAGTGATTTACATTTGAAACCAGTACAATACTCCCTGCGCATCCAAGGCCTGATCGCTCATTTTTAGAGGAATCATAAATCGACGTCGATATAAATGGCGTGTTTTGAACGGTTTTCAAAGAGTTTACTTACGAAACAATATCGCTAATATCTGTGTAGTTTTCAAATAGAGTGCAAAAGTGGGATTACGCAGGAATGAGCAAATTACGCGATCGCAAGTGATTTCAAGTCAATTTCACGTAATCCCGTAATTGCGTAAGGTAAGGACCCGTGAATACCTAAGAGCAAAAAGGGAGCTGGCTTCCATGCCCGGAGCCCCATGAGATTTCGAAGCAATCTATGTGCAGTAAGAGAAGAAAAACCACACATCTGACTCTCACCATTATGCTTCTATTTTCCTGTGAGCCGCATTACACTTAAATGCATTTTCAGTTGTCAATTGCACACTAGGCCCAAATAGTGGCTTCTAAAGTAGAGGCTTCTAATAAACCATGGAAAAAGTGGATTCTGAAGACCAACCTGCTGTCTTCAATAGTTCATCTACCGAAACTTAGGTATTACTGGCTGCGTATAATGCAGTAGCTCTAGTGCTAGCTGTGGAACTGTGAGGCTTGGTATAACCTACCTGAACTTGTGATTCTGACCCTCTTAAAGATTCTGTTCTCCTTATGTATTCTCTGAGAATGGTAACTGAACACGATCGTAAATCTTCATAGGCAACTAAAGATAACAGCGGTCTGGTTTGTTTTAACAATGATATCAACTGGAACGTACAGCTGTCAGAGGACACATGCATGTTGGCTAACTTTAGCATGTGAACAGTCTGTGCTTTCTGGCAAAAGGAAAAAAAAATACCGCCATTTACCGTTTGCAAATACCTGCATTAGTTTAGTAAATGGGTAAAATATGCAAATGAGATGACTGATGATGTCATACACTCAACCCAATAATATATTGAGTATATGAATAGAGCTACCTTGGCCAATTTGGAGAGCAGACCATTGAAACTTGGCAGTCTAATAGTTCTACAGGAAACACACCTATGACTATAAAAAATTCTGTTCCCATGGCAACTCACTCTTTTCCAGTCCCCACCCACTTGATTTCAATATGTTAGTGATTTTCAGCTTGAAAAATGTTAAACAAGGCCACAAACTCGAGCTAACATATTTATATGCTTGCTGGATCATGCGTATGAAGTGCTGTTAGCAAGTATCAAAATGGAATGCCAAAGGTGGCCAGAAAAGCTTTTTATATGGGGGAGGTCTGGAACCCAGTATGATGCCATGGTAACAGAACTGTTAAGCTCATATTGTGGAGAACATCTAGTAGAATCTTACTGCAAAAGATCAAAAATTTCTGATACAAATTGGCTGAGAAATCTCTTTCATCATATTTGAACAAAATTTGGCTAATTTGCATTTTTCTTCTCACACAGACTACTTGTTTATGTTTCAAAATGGCTTACATAGGAAAGATGCGCTTTTCGTCATAGTACCCCTTTAACTATTTTGCATACGTGGGTTGAAATTTAATATCACGAGAGCAGTTTCTTGCTGTTTAGTCATTCCTGTGTAAAATGCAGTTAACTTGGGAAGCCAACAATATTTCTTTAACCTTATGTACTGCGCATTGAGGTGAATTTTTTATGTCCTTTACCAAAATTAATTTATGCAACAATTATTCACAAACAAGAGGCGATTTTAAAAGCATTGGCCTTTCGTACGGGCCCATACACCGACCTATATTTGATATTCATACGGGGGTCTTCTCAGAATTGTTATTAAAAGTTCTAATCCTAACCTTGAACGACGTAGCCACGCATTTATTGAAAGCTAACTGTTTTAAGTGGGTGCTTAGACTTAGGTGCTGTTTACATGAGAGAAATCATCCTGGGCGGGACCAGTTTCATCCCGGGATGAGTTTCACCTCGGTGTCTGGTCATTTGACTTTTGGTGTTTACATGATCCCGGGGTGAAATTTGTTCATCCCGGGACGATTGCATCCCGGTCTTCAGCACCGGGACAAAATTTCATCCCGGGATCAAAAATTCATGTATACGCTTGATTCTTTTCTGTCCCGGGCCGAAATGATATTTTTCTGTGCCTCCCTACGTATGACCAGCGGTGAATGATCATACTGTGCATATCAGTTTACGGCAAGGACGGCCATTTTGTAATGAACAGATTTACCGCCATGAGTGCCGCCAGTTGTAGTGGAAGGTAAGTTGAGAACTTTAATTGCTCTTAAATACATTTTTGTTTAGCACACCGAGGTAGCTTTCGACATTGATTTCATCCCGGGATGAGACTGGTTTCCTTTCATCCCGGGGTGAAATCAACCATGTAAACGAAATCAAATTTCACCCCGGGATGAACTTATCCCGGGATGAAACTCACCCCTGGTCTCATGTAAACGCAGCCTTAGATACTGTTTATCAGCGCTATTTGAAATGGGTGCTTAGACCTAAATTCAAGAAGCACAAGTCTGGTGAGATGGCCGGTGACATCGAACATAGAAGGTATTTCTTGAAATTAAACATGCATCAAAGCCGTTGTTTGATAGCTGAACTGTATATAAAGGAATTTAAGTCGAAGTAAGATTTCCCGAGTGATATTGAACCTGTGATCATTCCAAGAAGACTCCCGTATGAATAGCAAATATAGGTCAGTCGGTGTACGGGTCCCATGCTAAGAGCAGCAATCCCTGTAAACTGCGAGATATCAGAACAAGCTTGTGGCAGTTTACGCTCACGGATCTAGTTTGTAAGAAATACCAGTGATACACAGGTCTTAGGTTCAATTCGCCCAATTTCAAGGGTGAACGTTGCTGCCGTTTCTTAGTGTTTGACTTTATTTATTTTGTAAATTAGAAAACCTTCCAAAACACACTTAAAAGGAATGTAATTTGTACTCAGTGTGTATTACCACGTGGAAGTGACTTTATTTAGGGCATATGTTGAAGCATATTTTGTAATATTTGAATCAATCTTTTCAAGATCGCGTTATTGTATGCAGAGTTCTAAATGCATGATGCTAAGAACAAACATAGGAAATTGAAACGTGCAAACCAAGTTAATTGTCGCAAACAACCTCGTCCCTCGCAATTAATTTAAGTGAATGCATTAGGAAAAAGCCAGATTTCCGCTGATGCTGTTTGGAAACACGAGGACCGTTTTAGCGGCTATTTCTGATAAGTTTGTAAGACCGACCATGTTAGTTATCTTAGCGCAGTTATCTGTAGCGTTAGCTTTCCCGCGGTTAGCCGGCACGGGTTGGTGTAAAGTACCGATTGAAGATTGAAGTGTCTGGCAAAAGTATTTACCACAAGCTTTTTCCGCCTGTGTTGCTGAGGGTTTTAGAATCACGTTTGTATAACTTTTCAAGTTCTTTGATCAGCTATAGCTGTTTATTTGGCACCCAAAGCTTACTCGCGAAAGGGATTTACTCGGGAGAGTTAACCT
>NC_090883.1:650108-657608 GCF_036669925.1 Montipora capricornis
TCTGTAACATAACAGTGGAAGATCTGATCTCGTCTCCACTAAAACATGCAAAGGAGCCTTTTCTCATAAAATGTCTTGTGGCATATTTTGCACCGCTAACTTTTTACAGCTAAGTCAATTTTGCCAAATGCAGTGTTTTCACAACCCCTTGATAAGGATAAAAGGTATTCTGTTCATCTCCCTCGTCTTCCTCCTCCACCTCTTCATCATCATCCCCGTAGATTATGATCAACATCAGATAACTCATGATGATCGTCATCAGCATCATTATCAGAGTTTCCAACATCTTCAACAATATTGTAGCTGCGGAGATCGGTACATTTAAGTCCCGCTTCGCGACGTTGACATCAACTACTGGAACCTTGCTTCTTAATTAGATGGGGGATTGCATTGGTCTTTAACATTGGCAATAAGTGTCTTAGGCTGGTACAGCAAGCAGACTAATTTCTCAATTCCGGCAGCGGTCTTTCCTGTGGGTTGCGTGATATTACCCAGATCTGCAAGTGCGGTTACACTAGTCTCATCAGCTTCTGGGAATGCTTTCCAACACAATAGCTTCTGAAAGTGACAAGTGATCTTCGCGATTATCTGGGAAATTGAAGCAATTGTCTCATGTTGACAATCCAGGTGGCTCCAACTGGATTCGAGCCCATAACCTGGGAGATGCTAATTTAATGCTGTACCTCTCCGCCAGTATATCGATTTTGATGTTGACTGAGCCGAGAGTAATTAGCGCCGGTGTTGCGTGTTGCACGTTCTTAGGTGGGCAGTTAGTCCAGCCTTGGATCTACGCAAGCAGTTTGACCTAGTGCACTTTACGGAAAGCAGTTGTTGTAGTAGACTATCACCGCCATGTTTTATGACTTCAACTGGTATGCCATCCACACCAGGCGCTTTACCAATGTTAGCAGCTTTTACAGCTTTCCTTAGTTCTTCCATGGTAATTGGATCATTCAAATGCACAATTGTCTCTCGAGCAGTTAGGTGGTCATTTGCATCATTGTCTACGTTGCCTTCTTGATTCAGCAGTTGGTAAAATGCTCTTTCCATCTGTCTGATATTTCTTTCATGTCTGTAAATAGCTGGGCTCAATCTGCATTCTTAACCGGGGCAACAGTGTTCGTTTTCGGGCCGTACATAGTTTTAAGGTAATTCCTTTGAAAATGACGTCCTATCCAGATTTTTGTCAAACTTGGCAAACTTGATATTTATGCACAAGATATTTTAAAAATGCAGTAAATAGATGGGGTCACCGTGCTTGTTTTCGCGCTGCATGCCCTTTATTTTAAATGTTCTTTTTTTCCGGAATTACGCGAGAAGCGTTTGAAACTTGATCAACCGGAAAAATTGTTGTTAAATAGCAAAATTACTGAATATTACTGAAAAATTGAGCCTACTTGTTTGTCTGGGACAAACTCTTTCAGTGAAGTGATTTCAAATTGCTCGAGCTTGCAAAAAACTGTAAGCAAATTGGGCCGCAATATCATCACCTCACACTTAGTGTCTGGCTCCACGTGCAGTTTTCACTTCATTTATATATAAACACTTCAACTTTTACTGTCCAACTTTTTTTTCCTTAAAATATGTTTTCCGTGTACATATTACAAGTGCATAACACCATTAAAAGAGGGGCTCACCGCGCTTGTTCAGGAGAATAGCAAATTCCTTGACAGATTAAGCTCGGTGTCAGTGAAAATCAGCAATTTTATCAATGTGCGCGAGCTTATGCTCGCACCAATGTTCTATCAAAGACGCTCCAAACTAGGGGGGTCTGGGGGCATGCTCCACCTGAAAAGTTTGAAATTTAGGGTTTTGGGAATGCCATTTCCGACTATTTTCGAGAGAACTTCAATAAATAAATACGAAGGGAAATGTAGACGTTTGTTGTTTATTTTACCAATATGTCGAGTTTTCTCTGCAGCAAGCCTACAACACAAGCAGAGGGTTTAAAGAGGGCAAGACGTCGAAAACTCTGTTATAATATCATCATCATCATCATAGTCATATTTCTCTAAAAAATAACCGGGAACTGGGGAACTGGTGATATGATTTACACTGTGTGGGGACCTCGTAGGGTAGAGGTTTTTTCTTTTTTGCTTTCGTCCACTACTACGTTTCTTGTCGTTAAGGCCTGGCTAAAAATGTCCAACTTGGTAGTGCAACATCATTCAACATTGTTGAATCCAACATGTTGCACTCGTTTGGCCGCCATGTTGCAGTTTTTCCTTTTTTTTTGCCTTTCATGTTTCCCTATATTTCTTTGAGTGCAAATGGAAAACTGAAACCAGAAAAATTAACTGTACTTGTCAGTCTGCTCGTTTTCAGTAACCTCCTGTTCTAGGACGTCAGCTAAACCAACAATAAACTGATTAGGTTGACCTGAGCTAGATTTGCGCTTTTTTGCTGAGGGCTCCCCTTCAGCTTCGCCATTCTCTTCGCCCACGCCGTATTTGACCTCTCTCTCTCTCTCTCTCTCTCTCTCTCTCTCTCTCTCTCTCTCTCTCTCTCTCTCTCTCTCTCTCTCTCTCTCTCTCTCTCTCTCTCTCTCTCTCTCCCTCTCTCTCTCTCTCTCTCTCTCTCTCTCTCTATCTCTCCCCACACTCCTCTCTTTCAAGAAGGCATCGTAAGCTCTTTTAGGTCGTTAACAACAGGCGTTAAGCTATGGACAACATGCGTCAGCTGATTAATCTTGATTAATCTTCGGTCCCATTGTCAAGTCTTCATTGACGACTGTTGTTGTTGCTCCTCTTTGCGGACCCTTTGTCACTCTTACAACTTAGGCTTCCCTCGCAAACCAGTTAAAGGGGAGCAGGGCTGACGTAGTGTTGAGAGCACTCGCCTACCACCAAGGTGGCCCGGAGTTGATTCACAGACTCACTGCATAGAGATTTGTTTGAATCACTTAATAAGTCGCTCATAGATGTTTAAGTTAAATCATAACGGCAACTGATAACTCTTTCGGGGACAGCTATTCTTAGAGTTATTTTCATAGAGTTATGTCGTAGAGTTAGAGTTAAGTTTCCAAAATCCTGAATTCACGATTTTGGACTGGCAAAATCCCGAATTCAAGATTTTGGACTGCCAAAATCGCGAATTCAAGATTTTGGACTGACAAAAATCCTGAATTCAAGACTTTGGACTGACAAAATCCTGAATTCAAGATTTTGGACTGACAAAATCCCGAATTCAAGATTTTGGACTGACAAAATCCCGAATTCAAGATTTTGGACTGACAAAATCCCGAATTCAAGATTTTGGACTGCCAAAATCCCGAATTCAAGTTTTTGGACTGATAAAATCCTGAATTCAAGATTTTGGACTGCCAAAATCCTGAATTCAAGATTTTTGACTGCCAAAATCCCGAATTCAAGATTTTGGACTGACAAAATCCTGAATTCAAGATTTTGGACTGCCAAAATCCCGAATTCAAGATTTTGGACTGCCAAAATCCGGAATTCAAGATTTTGGACTGCCAAAATCCTGAATTCAAGATTTTGCATTGACAAAATCCCGAATTCAAGATTTTGGACTGCCAAAATCTTGAATTCAGGATTTTGGCAGTCGTTAACTCTAACTCTAAGTCATAACTCTATTGATAGTTAACCTCAACCCTTTCAACTTTTCAATGAATTTGTATTTGGACTTTGGCCTTTAACTGAATGTCATTCCACTACATTTTTTTTCTTATTTGGGACAACCTAACATCTTATTTGACCTTGCGTGGCGTCCCTATTTTTGAGCAAATTTACATAATAATAACAATAATAAACAAGTTGATCGGTATTGACACAAACAGTCGTCACTTTTCAAGTAATGGAAATGGCAAGACATCGAAGGAATTCTTAATTAGCCAATAATAGTTCCAATAATAGTTTTATTTATGTCCATATTTCTCCCCGGTCTTGACAAATAATGAAAGTTGTGCACTTTCGGGGTGATCTCACTAGTTTGCTGAGACATCGAAATCCGGAAAAAAGGCAACTACAAAAATGTTGACGTTATTTGGCCCCCGCGTGGCTATTCATTATGTCATCAACGAAATCTATAAAAACTGCAGTGAATTGAATCCATATTTAGCATAGGTGGAGCCAAAATAGTGCCTACACCCAGGGATTGTGATGTTTCACGATAAAAATTGATAGGAAATTGCGCGGGAAATTACGCGATTTTTCTTTTGATCTTATTTTACCTAGTCACATGTAATTATATCTAATTTTATACGGTGTATTGAGCGCCTTATAAGTCCATCTTAATTTTAATGGGAAATTAAATTATTAAAATGCAGTTGCTCAAGTAGTAAGTATTAGATCAGAAAATGTGGAAGGTGTTTTCTCAGACTCTCTGGCATTTCATTTTAAAATAGACAATTTTACATTCTCGTTTCCATTGTGCTCTCTCTTCCTCGCTCGAGAAAGTTCCCTGGTTACGTCTCTTTGTACAAAAAAATGAAATCCGCACTCAGTAGATGAGTTGAAGGAAGACAAAAATTATCATGCCCCTCCCTTCAATTATCTTTCTGAAATCTGCAAAAATCTAGCAGACAACTGACGAGCCACAACCAACCAAGGAGACTAATGTTGCGCATGCGCGTCATCACCCCGAAATTCCCTTCAAATTCACTCAAATTCATTCGAAACGCGGGAACATGAGAAATGGCTGATGTAGTGCTGGCATCGTTAATATTCATCGCCTGTTTCCAAAAGGAGGGCACATAGTGAATGCAAAGATGATGAGTCATTTGAAAGACTTTATGACGGATACTGGTTCAATACAACGGGAAATACGGCGAAGGATCACAAATGAAGCGAAGATGGCGAGTCAAAAGTGTGGCGATGAACTGCAGAACTTGCAAGGAGCAGAGGATAGTTTTGCCTTCCTGGCGTTGTTTTTCCTTATTTAAGAGACTTCAACTCAGAATGGAGTGCTGTTTAATAATAAAGTAAGTCGGATTTAAATTGAAATGCGAGTTTACATCCAATATGGATAAACTGGCGTTTGAAAGCGAGGAAAACGATAAATCAGCTTACAAGATGGAGTCGAAAAATGGGAGCCCACTGGTGAAGAACATCTCAATTCGCTATAAAGCTTCCCAACCTCGAAAGTTTGAACCACATGGTCGATGTAGAGTCGGTAATTGTTCTGGAGAAGAAATAGTGCTATTTTGAATCATGAAGCGAACATTAACCGAGTAAGCCAAGACGCAAGGGTTTACTTTACGAGTGCTCCAGGTTATTTAAATTTTCTTGGCAAAAAACATTTTGATTCCTTTTTTCGAGACTTTTGTCATAGGCCGTGATACGGGATTTCGCGCTTGCTGGAGTAAGCCCAACAACCAGAGAAAAGATTTGTGTAAAGAAATTGTCATTTAAAGTGGAAGGTTCAACACAGCAGGTTTCATGTGATATGGTGTTGTCTACAAAATGGCTCCAAATCTTATTCTGATATCATCTCATTCTGCCCTATTGTGTCTTTGACTTGGAAAACTTTCACGTCTGAAAATTTAACCACTGAAGAAGCATGAAATTTGAAGCCTTTTTTTCAGTTTGTATTTTGTCGTATTGCCCTAAGCTGTGAAAGTTTCAAATTGATGAAATGACGCGCACAAGTAATTCTAACTAGGAGAACGAAGCTCAAGTCGGCAGCTCATGCGTTCTCGTGGCCAAATCTTAGAAAATAACTCGTGATACGGGAATCGCGTTTAACAGCCGACACACAAATGTCAGAAGAATAATGTGAGTCAAACAGTTTAAATTTAAAAGTGGCAAGGCGCGTGCAAGCGACCAGCAAAGTGGGCCTATTGTCCTATTGAAATCTGTCACTTCGAGCCAGTTGTTTGATCGGACATCGCCTTAATGCTACCCAGCGATATCTTGCCTAGTGAGTTTCGAAGCTTTGCTAAATTTTAAAAAATCCCAGTCATTGTGGATACATCGTAAACGAATTTTGCAGGGAAAAAAATGGAGATTGACACTGGTTCATAATTAAATTATCTATTTCTTTGCACAAAATTTGCTCATCTGAGGCGAAGTACTATTTACATTTGTATAAAACTGCTTACAACAGGAATATTAAAACCCGAAAATATTACAGAGAACATAACATGCACTATGCCACCAATAGAAATAAATGGCATATAGTCAACTGTACTAAGACCCTGTTTCCTATTTTAAATAAATTATTAATTTATTTTCGGTATTAAAGCTTTCAAAGTTCCCCCCCCCCCCCCCCCCGGAAAAAAAAAATCCCCTAAACAATTAGTTGTGAATGTTTTCAAGTTATTAACTAACTCTGAAAAAAAGAGCTATAACAATTACTATTATTCACTTTACCTCTTTCCATTCACAAAATTTATAAGGGTTGCACCTCAATAATTTATATACTGTTATTATCACAACATTAAGGCAAGTGTATTCAAATTTTGTCATCCTATTTTTCAAGAATTTTCAAGAAAGTTCAAATTGATTCTTGAAAGTCATTTTACCTAGTAAAAATTGTGTGAAATGCTTAATTAAAATCATTTCAAAATGACATAAACAGGTAAAACTTTGGGAATGTAATCCATAATGTGAATGCATCAAGTTAACAACTATCTCAGACAAAGAATATCAAGATTATATTCTTAAATTTAAATAGTACTCAATCTACAGAATAGGATATCCCATTCAGTCGCAGTATTTAAACTTATAAACAAGCAATACTGGAGTACATAACAGCAAGTAAGGAAATCAGTACTGAACAAAATAGTGTTCAAAAATTGCTTTTTCAAAATGGGATTTTAGATGTGCTGTTTCCATTTTGAAAAGGACGGTCATTCCAAAAGTATTTTCCACTAATGGGTAGGCAGAATTTTCTTGTACATGTATTGGTTATAGCATGAACAAATAAATGCTGTAAAGATGCATCCTGAGTTGAATGATTATGTTGCTCCGAAACCAGTAATATGGAAAAAAATTACATGGTTTATCGCCATAAAGACAATTATGCATAAATAAAAGGTGTACATTTTAGCAATATCATGAAATTTCAATAGACCTAAGGCAACCTATTTCGTGGTTGGGGAACATCATTGATGATTCTAATAACTTTATTTTGCAATTTTTGTTTACTGGCAATGCTTAACGGTCCTTAATGATGATGTTAATACATTTACTAACTTTGTTACAATTATAATGAATATGATCATGCCAGGAAAGATGATGGCCAATATAGATATCATACTCAAGTATCTAAAGCTTGAAACTTGTTCAAGGCATTGACCAGCAAAAGTTAATGAAGGAAGTACATTGAAATTTACTTTCTGATGATGATTGAAGATAAGATATTTAGTTTTTGTTAAATTTAAAGTTAATAAATCTTGGTAGTTCAGAGCCAGTGTGAGTTAGAAGTTCATCTATATATAGGGAAGATATCTGTTGACAAGCATTGCTGTGTCAACCACAGGAACAAAAGACACTTTGTTTCAAAGAGCAGTGAGCCTCTGGTTGGCAAATTAATAACAAT
>NC_090883.1:662608-675108 GCF_036669925.1 Montipora capricornis
TATAGAAATTTGTATGAGTCACTTAATAATTCGCTCATAGCTGTTTAAATTAAATCTCAACAGTAACTGATAACTCTTTCAACTCTTCATTGAATTTGTATTTGGACTTTGGCCTTTAACTAAATGTCATTCTACTACATTTTTATTATTATTTTTTTATTTTTTATTTTGGTGCATTGTAACCTCTTATTTGACCTTGCGTGGCATCCCTATTTTTGTAATGAAGAATGACACTTAATTTTATTATAACAATGTTACGAAAAATAGTGTTGCGTGACAAGCGTTACTGTCTAGAAGCTTCGCGAGAGTTCGCAGTTTGTTTATATTTAGGTTTGTACGTAAGCGTTTCTAAATCGCTGTGTTTTGTAATCTTTCTATAATTAGATTCATTACTAATTTAGAAAGTTCTGGAAGTTTATTGTCAGAGTATATAAGTAGACGAGTCCAAGCGGAGTGTTTTTCTAACTAGTTTTTCACAAGCGAAGAGAGTTGGCGTTGGCCGTGCTTATTCAAGTGTGACAGAAGCTGTGTTTATTCAAGTTGGCGGAGGCCGTGTAAGTTTATCGAGTACGTGTTATTTAGAGTTTACTACGTGGAAATTACGTTCATTTTTTTGGAATAAATCTTCTTGTTGTTGTTCCGACAACCCTGCGTTCAGTTTAGTTTGCAAGCTACCTTTCCTCAAAACATTCGAACTCGTAACAAACAACAATAATAAACAAGTTGATCGCTACTGACACCATCAGTCGTCACTTTTCAAGTATTGACTATTTTCACCATCCCATAATGCAATACGTTTTGGGGGGTCTTTACATAAAAACAATACAAGTTAATTACTCTTGGGACTGTATCATGCTTCAGTGAACTGGATATCCATTGTTTTAATGCAAATAACCCCCCAAAATGAACTGTATTATGGGATTGTGGAAAAAAGCGAAACTATTGGAAATGGAAAGATATCGAAGGAATTCGTGATTAGCCAGTACGTTCCAGTAATGGTTTTATTCATGTCGGTATTTATCCCCGGTCTTGATAAATAATGAAAGCAATGCACTTTCCGAATGATCTCACTAGTTTGCTGAGACATCCGAAAAAAGATCCGGAAAAAAAAGACAACTAATCTGATTTGGCCACTCGTGTTGCTATTCGTTATGTCATCAACGAAATCTTTAAAAACCGCAGTGAATTAAATGCATGTTCAGCAAAGGTGGGGCCAAAATAGTGCCTACTACCAGGGCTTCTGATGTTTCACGATAAAAATTGATAGCAGATCGCGCGGGAAATGACGTAATTTTTCTTTGATCCTTTTTTACCTAGTCACATGTAATTATATCTAATTTTATACGGTGTATTGAGCGGCCAATAAGTCCATCTTAATTTTAATGCAAAATTAAATTATTAAAATGAAGTTGCTCAAGTAGTAAGTATTAGATCAGAAAATGTGGAGGGTGTTTTCTCAGACTCCAGGCATTTCATTTAAAAATAGACAATTTTACATCCTCGTTTCCATTGTGCTCTCTCTTCCTCGCTCGAGGAAGTTCCCTGGTTACGTGTCTTTGTATAAAAATCAAATTCGCATTCCGTAGATGAGTTTAACGGAGACAAAAGTTATCATGCCCATCCCTTTAATTATCTTTCTGGAATCTGCTAAAATCTAGCAGACACCTGACGACCCGCAACCAGGATACTTTCTCGAGTGACGAGGAGAGGACCCTGGAAACGAATTTGACTATTTTACAGACCATTGTGCAAAGTTACCTGACCTTTAAATAAAAGTGAGGCTGGAGAGTTGACCTTGTTTTGATAAAAGCTACACTGCTTTTCTTATGCAAATTAGTACAAATTAGCATGGGAACAACATCATTAACATAAGAAAAGGAAGGAGGTTGTTGTGCCCAATTAGTGCGCTTGTGCTTAACCCATTGAGAATTAAATAAAGTTGTTATTATTAATTAGCCGGTATGTTCGAGTAATGATCTCATGTAGGTCGGTATTTCTCCCCGGTAGATAAATAGTGAAAGCTGTGCACTTTGTTAGTGATCTCACTAGTTTGCTAAAACGTCGAAATCCGGAAAAAAACAGACAATCAGCTATAAATATTTGGCCACTAATGTGGCTATTTATTATATCACCAACGAAATCTATAAAAGTAAAGCAAAGCAAAGTAAAGTAGGTGTTTATTAATATCACATTACAGCCCATAGGCTGATTTACGCAATTGTTTACACACTAAAATTTATAAAAATTACAATAATAATCAAAGTATACTTAGATACTAACTGTTTTAAAAGAGAAGTAGTAAACAATAATCATTATAATAAAACCTTAATTACATTTCTTGCAACTATGATATATAATTTAGAAAATAACCTACAATGATTGTTACAAGTTCCACCAATAAAAATTTACCTATAAAATTCGATTTTCTTGGCGGGCCATGGCAAGTATGAAACAGTTCTTTCATTCGGCTTATTGGTGCGGATATGAGGAATACTGTAACGACTATGCTTTCTTAAATTTTACCTTAAATTCTTATATAATGGAGAAAGTAAGCTGTCCATCCTATGATCTTTATCGGACTGCGATGCTATGGAAAAGCTTATCACATAACGAATCAAAATTATCCACCATTGGTGTTTCACCAAGAATCTCGCATGTGTTATTGAAGCTCTTGCCGGGAATAATGATTGAGATCGCCTTTTTCTCAATGCGAACGAGCTCGTTTATGAGATATTGCAGCATAGCGTTATAAAAATACCTGAACGGCATAATCAATTACGGACCTTACGCACGTATTTTAGAAAAGAATTAGATCTGTTCGCGCGTTTGAGCTGTACTAGGAATTATAATTGCTTACTACCTTTCTGAACTACTTCTTCAATGTTCACATTCCAAGTTAGGTTGGCACTTATGGTAAGTCCCAATAACTTGGCGTTACTTACTACTTCTACTTCTTTTCAATCGATAACAACCGCACTCAGTTCAACTGGGTTCCGGGCAAACGAAATTCGGAGTTCCTTACATTTATCAGGGTTGAGTTGCACTCTGTTCACATGGGACCACTCAATAACCTGATTAACTATACTCTGTGCCTTACTGGTATTCCCTTTCGGAACGACTTCGGATACTGTTGTGTCATCAACAAATTTCCATAAATGTGGAGTTTTTACATCTAAATCGTTTATTATCAATACAAAAAGCCATGGCCCAGTTTGGTACCCTGCGGTACCCCGGAGAGGATTGGGCCCCACTTGGAATAAGAACCTTTTTCTAGTTTGGTTCTTTGTAATGAATTAGACAGAAAATCAATGATCCAGTTAATTATACTACGTTGGTACGGCTAAGTTACGTAACTTGTTGACTAATATAGAACGATCCATTACATCGAACGCCTTCCGATAATTGAAAAGTAGAGTTGTTACAGTCGATCCGTTTCTGTCAGTCTCCAGGGACCATGTATGCAATATGTTTATCAAAGTCAGAGTACTTGACGATTTCGGGACTGCTCCATACTGGCTACTATCAATAACGTTTAATACAGCAGGCTTGAGAAAGTCGTCTACAACGAAGTCTTCTGCCACTTAAGAGATACAAGGCGTTTGAGAAATAGGTCTTAAATCTTTCTTCAGATCCAGAATTGGTTTCGTTTGCGGCACGGATGAGACATCGGCATTTTCCTAACAGATGGGAGGCGCTGTTGGCTATAGGAAGCATTTAGAATCGCCGTAATCGGAAAGGCCAGGATATCGCCGAACTCCTTGATTAGCCAGTTAGGGATCATGTCCGGTCCGGCAGCTTTAGTGTGGTTGACTTTTAGTAGCATCCTTTGAACGGTTTCTTCAGAAAGACATAGGATCTCTGGAATATTCTCTATAGAGAGACTTTCAAGCAGAAGTGGCAACTTATATTCCACTAGCGGTTCGAGGAAGGCTCGATTGATGACGTTAGCCTGCTTCACTTGGGAAAGGTCTGAAAAGTGATCTGCATTAATTTGACTACACAAATCGCCATTCTTGGTCTCCAATTTGCTCCACTCAGACGCTGCATTTTGTCCCACCATCTTTTAGGATGTTCATCCTTTAGATGTTGTATGCTGGACTCATAATACCTCTCTCCACAAGTTTTCCTCTTGCGGTTTACTAAAATTTTGGAATGCTTGAACACAGTAGAATTCGTACCGTAGCTGGTGAAGGCATTTTTGAAATTTTTCCGGATCAAGTTCTTATGTCTCGGGGTCATCCATGGCGCGTCGGTTGAGAACACGCGCACTTTCTTTGCAGGCATTAAATATTAATTCTGTTGATACGACCCACGTAGCCTCCCAACTCCAAAGCGAAGCGAACAACAATGGGCAATCAATACTGTTTAGATATCTCTACATCGCTACCTTACAACTTGGTTGTTGATGTTAACTTTCTGAGACGTCGGAGAAGCTACCACAGCGCTGTGGTCTGAGAGACGAGCAGGGAGCAGTGATAGCGCAGTGGTGAGAGCACTCGCCTCCCACCAATGTGGCGCGGGTTCGATTCCCAGACTCGGCGTCATATGTGGGTTGAGTTTGTTGGCTCTCTTCTCTGCTCCGATAGGTTTTTCTCCGGGTACTCCGGTTTTCCCCTCTCCTCAAAAACCAACATTTGATTTGATATGTATTGATTTGATTTGATTTGATTTCATTTGTGCACGACCCCACAAGCTGTTGAGCTTTAAAACACTATCGTGTGAAAATAAAGGATTATTGTTGACGAAACGGTGGGAAGGCCAGTGGTGAAGTGTGAAATTCATGCATGTTCGTTAGCACAAGGTCTAACATAGCATCTTTGTGAGGAGCACCGTAAGGCTGGTTTCCATATGATCGCAGACGCTCGCGGATCGCAGATCGCAGACGATCGCAAAGAGAGCTGTTTCCATATAATCGCAGACGATCGCAAACGATCGCAGAGCCGGCTGCAGCCATACATTTCGGTCAGCAGAAATGTCAAATGTACACGCGCGTTGTGCTCGCGGCAAAATATATTTTAGCAAACAACATAGCGGACATCGAGGAGGAAATTTTGGTGCAAGCAAATTTACTTTTTCTTTTAGTCCTGAAGCGACGACATCGTCAGCTTCAAAAGCGAAGGAAACAGCCGTTTTGAGTTTGAATAATATTCATGAAGAGACAAAAAGTTGGGTCTTTCCACACACTGCTGAGAGAACTTCGTGTTTCTGACAGAACAGTAACGAACATAAACGTACATTCAGGCTTTGTTGCTAAGAAGTTTTGAATCATTTGAGTCAGAATTAAAATTATTATGGGATACGTTTCGATATCATATGGAAACCAGCCTTTAACGATTTGTTTTACGTGAAAATGTGTCAACAATCTGTTAATTTCCAATCGGTTCACATCGCCAGATATTAAAAAACCACAGTTTGGATATTAAGACTCAACCAGGGCAAGCGATTTAAACAGATGATCGAGAATTGATATATCCTCTGCCTTTGGTGGATGCATGGGGTAACCATACAGGGAGCAACCATGCAGGACAAGCCTCGAGGGGGACGGTTTGGACTTAAATAAAGCCATAAACTTTCATGATCATCGCAACAGGTCAATTCGCTCAGTTGTTGGTACTTGCACTTGCCCGCCTTGATGAAGGCGTAGACACCGCCGTGAGCATCTCGCTTTCGGTCTTCACGGACCAGAGACTAGGGACTTAGAATTTGTTACAGAAGATAAATTCATTAACCGCAGTTCATAGACCTTTTTCGCTTGTACATTTTGTTTACCCAATGCAAGTCATGTGATAATCAGGAGGTTTGGGCCTTTGTTTTGTTCATTATGAACAGAACAAAGGACCAAACCTCCTGAGTATTATCACATGATCTGTATTGGAAAAACAAAATGTACAAGCGAAAAGGGTCTATTAAAGCCATGTTCAGCAATTTTGGGGCCAGAAATAGTGCCTACACCAAGGGCTTCTGATGTTTCACGAGAAAAATTGCAGAAATCAAGCAGCATTGATAGCAATTTGCGCGGCAAATATTGCGATTTATCTTTAACTTTAACTTTAACTTTATTGAATTTGTTGCGCGTACAAAATAGCATCAGCAACTGGAGAAGAAAACAGGACGATGTCCCAATTGATATTGAACTTATTTTACCAGGTCACATAAGTCCATCTTAATTTTGATGCCAAATTAAATTAGGAAAATACAGTATGAAATCGGAAAATGCGGAGGGTGTTTTCTCAGACTCTCTGGCAATTAATATACAAATAGACCATTTCACATCCTCGTTCCCAGGGTCCTCTCTCTTCCTCGCTCGAGAAAGTCCCTTGGTTGCGGCTGGTCACTTGTCTCTGTATACAATTCAAATTCGCACTGATGGTGGGTCACCCACTTAATTTTATCATCAGTAAAGTTCAATTATATCTTAAGAAGGAAGAACCTGATTGTTTTTCTTTACCAAATGGCGCTCACGTCCTAAGTAGACTTCAATTTTTATATTATTTATTATTATTATTATTATTTTTTTGCAACCGACGCGAACGGATATCCCCCGGCACAGAGGACGTATATATATATATATATATATATATATATATATATATATATATATATATATATATATCTTTTGAGTTTGTTTTAGATAAATAGATATTCTCGCGCCTAGTCATGTTAATTTCCACTTCCTACTGGGCTCAGTAGATGAGTTCAGTAGAGACAAAAATTTAATCATCGTTCCCCTCCCTTCAATTATCTTCCTGACCCTAAGCCTCACAGGCGATTCGGAGAGAATTACTTGGTAGATGTGTCAAGGTTTTTCTTAAAATTACTGGCATCGATATATTGTTTAAGCCCCACAGCCAGTAATACCTCAGTTTCGGTAGATGAAATAAAGAAAACATGAGGTTGTGGTCACCAGAATCCACTTTTCCATTATTTATTACAAACTGAACCTGTACTTTAACGGCCAAAATTTGCGGCTAGTGTGCAATTGACAACTGTAAATTTAGTAAAGTGTAATGTGGCTCAAAACAAAATAAAAGTGTGGTTAGAGTTTGGCAAGTTTTTTTGGTTTTTCTTATCTTATTGCACGTGGCTTGCTTAAAAAGCTTATGGGATCTCCAGGCATGGTAACGAGACCCCTTTTTGGTCTCTTATTCTTAGGTGTTCAAGGCTTCTTACCTTACACAATAACGCGATTACGTGAAGTTGGCTTGAAATCGCGTACGTTCGCATCATTTGCTTATTCCTGCGTAATCCCACTTGTGCACTTTATTTGAAAACTGTCAGCGGTATTCTTTTTTCTAAGAAAACTCTTTGAAAACCATTCAAAACACGCCATTTGTATCGCGGTCGGTTTATCAAAGCTGAAACTATTATTGACCTGGCTGTTGACAATAACATTGGTTTCTGCGTTCTAACGGAAACATGGCTGACAAACCTGGATTCGGTTTGTATCACAAGTCTTTCTTCTCGTCATTCAAGAGCTTTCCGCGGCAATCAGATCGACCTGTCGGTGGCACCGGCATTTTGTTTCAAGAATCTTTTGTTGCTTTGTTTGTGGGTGGAAAAGAACATGATTTTTTTGAATCTCTGACTGGATTCTCAAAGCCTCTAATCGCAGAATCCGAATAATAGCGCTCTATCGCCCTCCCATCTCTTCTATACTTCGGTATTTTTGGATGAGTTTTCCACCTACCTTGAAAATGTTATTACGTGTCCTGAACCGCTGATTATAGCAGGGGACTTCAATTTCCATTTGGACTTGGTGCATAAAAATAACTCAAGAAGATTCAAAGAGTTACTGCAGACTTTTGGTCTCTCTCAATATGTAACGATGTCCACGCGATCGTGAACCACTACTCAAGAAATCAGGCCTTGAGTTAACTTATAAAAAATTCCGTCCGGTTAGCAATCTGCCTTCATCTCTAAGGTTGTTGAAAAGGCAGTTCTTGCTCAACTGCTTTCACATTGCGAACGCAATGCTCCTTTTCGTAAATTCCAGTCAGGCTTCCGAAAATTCCACGCAACTATGTACAATCACGAAATCCCGCTTTTAGTGCTACTCGATTTAAGGACGTTCTCGCCAAAGTCTACCTTCATCTCTCTTTGAGAGTTAGATCATATCTCGTTTAGAGAGGTTACAATAATTTATCCATTGGAAGTCAGTAAGCAAATTGAACAAGCCAAAGCTCTACCCAGGAACGACTTACCTCCTAAAAACCGAAAAAGTCGTCTTTCCTCTTGTGGTCGACTATAACCCTCATTTACCTATCTTATATACTGAATCGCCATTGCGTTCTAAGATTTCCCCAAAGGGGTCAATTATTCCCTCTTACAGAAGACCCAAAAACATAAAATAGATCTTAGCAGGGCCTAAAAGATCCATTTACAGCAATAATAATAGCACTCCCGCAGGATATTTTAAGGTAGGAACAAATGCGATCTATGTAAGAATTATCTGGTAGAGAATAAGATCTTTCATAGCGCATGCACAGGTCGTTTTTACTCAATTAGACAGAATTTAAAATGTAGGTCTAATAATGTCATCTATTTAGACAGCTGTAAAAGATGCAAAGTTCAATACGTAGGCTCAACATGGAACAAATTCAAGGTCAGATTTCGGATACTTAAATCGGTCATGTTGACCAACAAGTCCACGTGTGAATTTGCCGTCCATTTTAACAAAAAAAGAACAACATATGTATGACTTTGAACTCATTGTCATTGAGAAAGTTGTTGACGATACCGTTAATAATATGGATAAGGTTTTACTCACAAGAGAGGCTTTTTGGTGCTCTCAGCTATGTACCCTCCAACCTAACGGCTTGAACAAAAGATCCCAATTTAATTCAAAATATAGAATAAGGTTTAATTAACGGTTGGCATTTTACATATCCATCGGAGTAATTGTGTAACCAGTTGGCATTCTCTTCAGCGGCGCTCAAAGGCCCCTGTTCATGATTCTGTTAATTTTGCAAAAGTAGGGATTCTCATAAGCCCCATACAATTATCCTTTTTTTTTTTTTTGAAGCACTGGGCGGGGATTTTGTTGTTTTTCGCACCAGCATTATTCCAGAGGCTTTCTCTTGGGATTCTGTTTGTGCTCTCTGTAGGGTTACCTGATTGCATGATCTACACACTTCCTTTTGTTTATCCTTAATTTCGGTTTCGGGAAATAAGGCTTACTTCGGAATAGGGTTAGTTCTTTCTTTTCTTCTTTTTTTTTCTTTAGTTTTTATTTCACGCATTGTTTACTTATTGAGTATTTTTGTAACTTAGATTTTTATCAAATTTTATTTGTACATATTACGTAATACGATTATGCAACGAAACTGCGTTTTCTTACACTTTTTTTCTTACACCTTTACACCTTTTGACTTATATTTTTGTATAAATAACACAGGATTAATGTTAGTTTTTACCAGGTATTTTTTAACGCGTACTGAAGAAGCCCGAATGGCAAAACGTCTGCACAGTATGAAAACAAGACCATGTGAGAAGTTCGTTGGAGACTCATTTTTTTCATTCTCTCTCTCTCTCTCTCTTTCTCTCTCTCTCTCTCTCTCTCTCTCTCTCTCTCTCTCTCTCTCTCTCTCTCTCTCTCTCTCTCTCTCTCTCTCTCTCTCTCTCTCTCTCTCTCTCTCTCTCTCTCTCTCTCTCTCTCTCTCTCTCTCTCTCTCTCTCCCTCTCTCTAAATATATATTTATTATCATTATTATATAGTTGTTTATCTTAATGTAATATTTATTTGTTTGATCTAAGAATATTTGTACAAAGACAGAACCCAATATTTATTTTATTAATTCTTGATATATATTTTTATCCTTACACTCTAACGTTGTATTTTTAGCTTGCAAGTTTGAAATTAACGTTTATGGGCATTTCTAATTTACGAAACGGTTCGTCCTCGAGTTTTCCAAACTTTCAGCCACTACTCGATCAGTTACCTTTTCCAGAGCTTTTCCACCCTCTCGCTCACTTCTCTTTAACGTTTCATGATGACTTGGAAATAAATGTCATTATTTTCCCGGCCTGGATTTTTTTCCCGGCGTTTTTGTTGCCATGTTATTTTAACTAATGCTTGAAAAATATTTTTGAAAGTCAAGTGGACTACTGCACGAATGATAAAACAACGCGAATATCAGTCATGCAGTAGTTAACTTGACTTTCGTTAATATTTTATATTCAATTTTGACTGATCACGGTCTTCTCTGATCCAACGCTGTGCAAGACTTATCGTCCACGGTTTTGCAAAGGTTTTTAATACCTCAACTTCACTAATGCTTGAAGTAATGCGTGACATGTTTCAGTCGCGTTACCTGCGCAGTAACATTGCTCACAAACAATTAGCGCAACCGTCCTGAAGTGCCACTTTCATCACAATTGACCATCAGATTCTCCTAAATGTCCTTGAAAATGATTTTGGAATTACTGCTTCAGCCTTGGACTGGTTCGCATCTTATTTGTCCAATCGAAAGCGACGAGTTCTCATCAAAGATAAATCTTCTGGAGATTTTCAATTGAAATGTGGTGTCTCACAAGAAACTGTTTGGGTCCCGTTTTGTTCACTTTATATGTTTCTGGCTCTATCGCGTAATTTCTAACCATCTTCTCCCTGTTCATAAGCATGCCGATGACACGCATCTCTATCTCTCGTTCAGGCCAGATAGTGGTTTTTCACAATACCGTGCCCTAGCCGCTATTGAGTCCGGCGTTTCTGATGTCCATGCGTGGCTACTTCCTTTAATCGCCTGCTAATAAACGACTCGAAAACCGAATTTTTAATTGTTCATTCGTGCCAACAATTGTCAAGAATGTATTAGATATATTTTTGTTTTTTGGAACTCATTTTCAATTCAATGTCCCATTTTTAGTGTAAACTATGTTTTTGAGAGATTAAAAAGGATTATGAGCGCTATTTAGTCCAAAGCAAGAAGAAGACAACCGGCAACCCTTTGATTTGAGCGCAGTATTGAAGTATATTTGCAGGCTGTGTTATTGTATTGCTTATACGGACGGATTCGATTCACTCACTTGCCATATGCATTGGTTTCAAACTGGTTTATTCATCTAATGGAATATTTGTTCAAATTTTGAAAATAGTTACATTTTAATTCTTGATACGGATTCAGAGAAATTAGATAAATGAGAGTGATAAATAGCGAGAGGTGTCTTGATCAGTTGTCTTGCAGTTATAAGCAATGAAAGTTTGTCCAAGCTCGGAGTTAATTGAGCGTCCCCTAAAAAAAATTTACGCGAAGCGTGATGGGGCGATTTATTTTCTCGTGAATTCGTGATTTAATTGTTCTTTTTTTTTTTAAATTAAAGATGGTGAGATCTTTTCATGTCTACGTGAACCAATTTCTTTTAATTAAACGTAACCCGAGAATACAGATTCGAATTAAAGGTGATTCATAAACCACTGTGTTTTGCGTGATGAATGTCCGGCCATTTTATTGTTTTGAAAATGTACGCATTGTTTTTGAACGGCTTTTTCTTTAGATGATGCAGTGTAAATTGTAAAATATGTATAGTTTTCATGCCTGACAAATCTTTGTCCTGTTCCGAAGCAGAGCGACGGCGGCTTTAAAGTTTGGTAAGGCTTGACAACATTTGGTGGGAAAAAAATCACTGTGCGCACTTGTATCGCGGAAATGATAACAGATTTCCTCGCAAAATAAACAAAAATTTGCCCAGTGCGTGCGTGACCTTACAGAGAGGTGAATAGTTCTTCCTTTTTATGTGAAGTGTATGAACTAACTATTGTTCGTTAATTAGAGAAGTAATAGTTGGAATATTGACCACAGACGGTACATACATGAATACAACGGACTAACCGCGCGGGAAAAACAACATATACCACAAATAATGACCAACAATTGAATTTTCAGTAAAAAACAGTCTTCTACAGCGAACGAAGGCGAACGAAGGCGTGCAAGCACGCAAATCTTAGATTATTTTTCTTACTCTAGAAAAGAATAGAAGTAGTAAAGGGTCGCATTAGTTAGAAATCGAAATGTGACTTCATCAGAAGACAGACGGCTAAAAGTTCAACTCGGAATAGGCCATTTCCGAGTTCATATCCGCCTCCTCTTTAAAGCGAGTCTAAGCGCAAAGTTTTTGTGATGGTAATTAGTTCTATTTTACATATAAGTGAAAACTAATTTTTATAAGAAAAACTTCGCACTTAGACTCGCTTTAAAGAGGAGGCAGACATGAACTCGGAAATGGCCGTATTAAGGGTCTTTGTGCATGTACCGGAAATTACCGTGTTACTTGGGATTAGTCTTCATTTAGCTGGCGGTATTGTTGGCGCGGAGAATGCGGTGGGACGCTGTGAAAATACCCCATAGTACCACTCTCCATTCTCTGCGCGGAAAGCTGTAGCAACGAGGACGGAACGTCATCGCAAAGTATAAATTTGCGTTTATCACTTCGCGACTATTCCACGCTTTGTAACATGGCAATGGCGTGACCGTCCCTCAAGAAGGGAACCGATACGAGTCACG
>NC_090883.1:690108-700108 GCF_036669925.1 Montipora capricornis
GTATTCAAGCACTGAACAGATGAGGGCGCAGTAAATGGATTTCCTAAGCAAACGAAGGGCATAAAGGCGTTTACAGGCTTTGATGACTATGTGCTCTACATGCGCGTTCCATGATAGATCGTGAGAAACATGGACTCCAAGGAACTTGTACGTGTGCACCTGATGGACAGGGCAGCCCTAGATGGTAATAGGGACCGGGGAACCAGGCTGGTATTGGAGGAAATTAATATCCATAACCTTACATTTTTTAGGGTTAAGGCGCATTCTTCGGAGAGAGGAAAAGCAAGAAATATCGTTTACAATAAGTGGGAGGTAGCTCGGGCTACATCTCGGAATTGCCTCAAAGATGGTAGTATCATCTACATACTTTAGTCTACACGGCCAGGTGGCAACTAGACGGTTAACTAAAATGGCAAACAACAAGGGGGCTAATTTTGTACCCTGGGGAGTTCCTCTGTTAAGGGATACAGGTATTTATTTTTATTTATCTATTTATGACAACTTTATTTGCAAAGAACATCGCAAAAAGGGTGCTGCCAGGGAAGAACTGAATCCTCATATACGGCAACCCCCAAAACAGATTAGAATAAAACAAATATAATATATTAATAAACATTAAATATAGAAATAGTGAGAAACTATAAAATATAAATACATTATACGGTCATTAAAAATATTTGAACTATAAACATGGAGAAAATGTAGAATATTTACAAAGAGTGAAGAAAAATGAATATATAAAAAAGATTACTGAGTCACGTTGTATAAATAACTTTTAAGACCTTTCTTAAATTTACTGACCGAATTACAATGAACTAAATTTTCTGGCAGATCATTCTACTTATTAATATACCTAAGCCAAAAGGAGATGATGATAATGATTTCCCTACCCTTACTCTTTGAGACCTCTCAGACAAGAAGGCACCTATCCATCTAATAATGGACGGGTGTACATTGAGAACGTGCAACTCTTCCAAAAGCACATTGTGATCCACCAAGGTCAAAGCCCTTAGAAAAATCGGCAAAGAAAATCCGAATAGAGGTGTTACCCCTGTCCAAAAACTGCAGTATAAAATGGAAAAGGTACACAAGCGCATGCGTAGTGCATTTTTCTTTTACACCGAACTGCTTGATATCTAACTGACCTAGCACCTGCCTAGCTAAGGAGTCGTGGGTAAAGCCCTCCATTATTTTAGCAAGGAGTGCGGTCAAGGATATAGGTCTCAAGTCCCCTTCAGCACTTTTGGGGGGTTGACCTTGGGAACACGTACGACGATGGACTGCTTCCACGCACAGGGAACAACTCGACCAAGGAGGTGTTGTAGAGGTCACGCACCACTGGGGCAAGTTCGAAAGCGAACTCTTTCCATATGCGGTTAGGTACCTTGTCAGGGCCAGGTGACTTCTTTACTTTTATAGATCTCAGTGCACAGAAGGCTTGGTGAGTTGACACTAGGAACTCCTCAGGGACTGGAATGGTGGCGACATCATCCGGGGGCTGGAGTGGCGAGAAGTGGAATGTCAGATCGAAGAGGAAGTTGTTGAACTTTTCACACAGGGAGTCAGTGGAAGGGAACTCATTCCCAAGCATCTGCTGCCACCAGTCAGAGCTGTTGCCACGCAGCCCACCCAGGTCTTTAATCTCACGCCACCATCTGGTGGAATTGCTGTCCTTTAGGTTAGACACCTTGTTCTCGTAGTACGTTCTTTTGCAAGTGCGACATTCCTCTTGGATCTTGTTACGCAGTTCCTTGTACAGGGGAAAATCCTTGCCAAGGGATTTCAGCGCTTTTTGCCTCTGCGTCATGATAAGCCGTCTAAGCTTATTTGAGACCCAGGGCTTGTCGGACGAGAAGACCTTAACCCGACGCAGGGGAAGGTACGAATCAATGGCGTTTAAAAGGGTTTGACTGAAAAGATCGAATTTTTCAGACACTCTGGACAAGTTAAGCACTGGGATCCAGTCGAAATTGGTGATCCATCTTCCAAACGCGTGAAGGCTACTAGTACGCAGGTCACGAGACCAAAAATCTTCCTTTGAGTGATAACAACAGTGTAATTATGGCTCCTACCAATATTTGGTAACTGCTCGGGGTCGCGGAAAAACTTGGGTTTGTTGGTGAGGCACCAATCTAAAGTTCCAGTATCTTTTGTCAAAACCTTCGTAATTTGACTGAGCCCAGTTCTGAGCTAGATTGATCGTTCAGATATGCCTGTTGTAGTAGGATTGAAATCGCCATTGATAACAATTAAGCCATCAAGATGTTTTAAGAGGAATACTTCAGACACCTTTTTTATGTGGTCAATAAGAGCCACATTGTCATCCGCAGCACAAGATGTTGAGTGGTAAATAACTTCTAAAAAAATGGCTGACACACAACGAGGCAGCTTGAATGGTCTTATATTAATCCATAGTGACTCAATGTCTTGATCTTCGTGCTCGATTCATCTCTGACAGGGAAAAGTTGAGTCGACATAAGCACACACACCACCGCCCGGTCTTCCAGATCTATCATTTCTGAAGCAGAGGAACCGCGGAATTTCCAGCGAAGGGTCAGGAGTCAGGTCATTTAGCCAAGTTTCTGTAACGCAAACAATTCCTGCCTTAACTGCCTTGACAACGGTCTGCAGTTCGGTTATCTTTGAAGGCAAGGATCTCACGTTGCTTGAGAGCATTGAGGGGAACCTTGACTTAGAGCGTGACGAGCTCTGAAAGAACTGTAGGGGTAGTGCCTGTGGTATCACCCACAGGGATCCCACGTATCTTTGCTCGGCCGGCTCTCTTCGATCTATAGCGTTTTCTTATTTCAAGATCTCCTAATGTTGTCCAAAGTTCCACAGGTAGACGGGACTTGGGCTGAGAAGCTCTGATGGATTTAAGCTCAGAGCTACTATATTGTCGCCTTGCTGTTGTAGACGGTCTTGAGGCAGCTTCGGCTACAGATTCAAGATGGCGGCTCGGACTTGATGACAGGTTCGACAGGTTAATTACAATAAATAAATCGATTTTAGTTGATTAGTAAATAATTCCCAGAGCTTCCCGCTTTTAAACATTACCCGTTCAAAAGATTCCTCATTTTAAAGATTCCTCATTTTAAATATTCCCGCTTTTAAAGATTTCCCGTTCCCCATTGCTCATTCCCCATTCCTCGTTCTACATTCTCTGATTCCCCGTTCTTCGTTTTAAAGATAGCCATAGCTTTACCTTAAATAGTCCTAGTTCCTTGGAGGGATGGTTGGGAAGGACGCTGACTTTCAATATTCATAACTTTGAAGTGGTTGAGCAAACGATCAGCAAATTTCGTGACATTTTCTAAAATTTCAATGGGATTTTGACTTGTCAGAATTTTATTTATATATAGTTGACAGTTTCACGGGAAGCACTTTTAATTTTTTCTATTTTGGTGGACTTTTTTTTTTTTCTCGTTTCTTTAATGTTTCAACTTATCTTAGCTTTTTTGTCTTCGTTTACGAATTTTTAAACAAAAATATCGTTTCTTTGTTGACGTTATTGGTAAATACTTGACGACTCCCGCACTTCCAACATGGTGGCCTCAAACTCAAAATGGCGTATCTCCGACGTCATGTGGCCACGGAATCATTTCCAGAACCGTTCTACGTATGTAGATTCATAACTTCTGTTAATTTTCTAAAATTGAACCGATGGCAAAGAAAGTGTGGTCAACGTGCAACACGGCAAACATGGGGGAGATGACAGTGAAACGGGTTCGTCGAATGCTCTTACATTTATTATTTTTTGGTAAAAGCCTATTAATAATTCCATTACTAACAACCAATAAACCAAAGCAAATGTAGACTGTCAGTAAAATACAGAAAAAGTCTTCAAGTATGTAATAAATCCATATTATTTGGTATGCTCTGCACATTTAGACCAAGCGGTCCTTTCTTGGTTGCCGAAAAAATAATAAAGGCATTCTAAACAGTCCTACTATCTTGACTAAAATGATATCAATAAAAATAAAATCCGGTTCCCGAACGTATTACTGAAAAGCAAAATATGTTTAAAATACTCTAGAAATCCGAGGTTGGTTAAGGTATATCTAAAATTATGAACCATAATAACCTCTGAACGCGAAGAATTAGGCATAGAATTGACCCGTGAGCGAAAAGAGACCAAGTTACTTTTCCCTTGAGCTGCTGGGTTTGTCAGTTACGAGATGTTTTGCAATTGTGTGCAGGTTAGTGAAGGAATTATAGATTTGTCAACCTTTATTGCAATAAAGTCCTCACCGACAGACTACTTTCCTCAGAACCACACAAGTGCTATTATTGAGTTTGGTCAGCGGTTGTCCCAAAAGGTAAATATGGCGGCAATCTTCACTGATATTCACCGTTTTCTCGAATGAAAACTTTGATGGAAAAATGATGATAATAATTAATAATATAATAATTTATTACTTATTAGGCGCAAATTAGCATCTGAATATGATCAAATGCGCCTTACAACTTAAACTACCCCTATTAATTACAATAAAATATACTTAAGAATACTTGAAAGGAATAATTTAAAAAGTAGTCAATTGCAATCCAACAATAACAGGCCTTCCTAAATAAATAAGTCTTCATAGTTCGTTAAAAAACCAAAAAGTCATGGATGTCTCTAACATTTGCAGGCAGGCTGTTCCACAATAATGGCAGATAAAAAGCAACTTAGTTACGTAAACTTGATTTGCACCTTCATGGATCTGGTCCTTTCTTTTGTAAAATCATGGAGCAAAATTCCAACAATGATTAGCGTTCATCTGTGGCACATAAGCCAAGTTAAAGTCGTTGAAACAGGGTTAAAGGCCATTCAATTGACCTGTAATGCGTTTAAATTTCTTTTTCGTTCATTTAGTATAATGGCCTATATAATCTTTCAAAACATTATATGGCCAGGCGCCTGATCACTCCATAAAAATTTGTATGAGTTAGCTGTAAAGTTACTCACACAGATAAAATGAACTTCTGAGAAGTAGGTGATACCACTTTTAGGTATATAACTTGAGGCTTGGCCAAATGCCATTCCACAACATATTTTGTTTTTTGCTCTTTTTTGTTTTTCGAGGCACAACTTAACCTTTGATTTGAAAATGGGAAATAAGCTTTGATTAATTGTTTTTTTTTTAATAAACTCTTGTTCTTAGGCCATCGTAGCTTGATTAAGAAAATAACACAAAGAGCGGTGATAAACATTGTATTCCAACGCATTTTTTTTATATAGAACTTAACGTTTCGTATGCTAGTCAACCTATGGTCACTTTTGAAAATGTATGTTGACTAGCATACGAAACGTCAAGTTCTAGAAAAAAAAGTGCTTTGGAATACAATATTTATCACCGCTTTTGGGTTATTTTCTTAATAGTTTTTTTTTCCTAAGTTTATACATTATACCAAATATACTACACTTGTACTCATTCATGTATTGAGAAAGGGCACCCGACTGGTTTAGCTTCATGTAGTTATTTTGGGTGCCCTGTTTACCGATTTTCTCCGCCATATTTATAACATCTTGTATTGCTTCTGTCTAATTAATGGACAAACTAATCGTTGTTGTTGTTGTTGTTGCTGCTGTCCAAAATGGCAACTGTTCCCATATTTTTTATAGCCCTGCCCGACCATAATTACACTGGACCTTACAACCCACTCGGCAAACAAAAAAATACGATCCAGACAACGGTGAAATCTTACAAATTTATCTACAGCCCACTAGCAAAACAGATGCCATTGCAACGAGGCATGATATTGATTACGCTGTTTGTCAAAAAAAGGAGGCGATGCTAAGGGGTGCAAAAACAAACCAGACCGAAAACTGGTGCAACCCTTAGACGTAGTGAACTACAAAGATCGCAGTGATGGTATGCCTCGCGCGCAATGCGATATACCTCAAACAAAAAGTGGGGCTTGGGATTCGGAATAAAATAAAACTCCTTTATATGGATGACTACAGGCAGAGATACCAGCTACCTGACATGCAACTCCTTAGTGCTGGGTGCGATGACATGGGACATCATCGTCCATTCGAAACGGCTGGGCGACTAAAAACTATTCAGCGGCCCGACCTCCTGCTTGTGGTCCTTTCCTCCATCGACGACTAAGATATTGCTTTTGCGCTGCTGGCGCGCGGTGGGGTCGTGGGAAACCTGACAAAAAATCGACCAAAATAAAAAAAAGTACCGCCGGCTGGCTGTGTTGCGAACTTTAAACTCTCTTAGAATAGCGGCAACATCACTCCTAGTAGTATAGTGAGGATCAGTTAAATACAACCTCCATTTTTGCAAGGTGCTGGCAAATTAGGCCGGGTGATCCCTACCATACTACTTTGAGTAATGTTGCTAAGTTGCCGTTAAAAAGTGGTATTATTAAGAAAATTTAGTACTACTTTAACTCAGGTTTGGGGAAGGTTTCTTATACATTGCTTTCCACGGTTTCATTGATAACATTAACATGACTGTACTCCCCGAAAAGGGCAGGGCTCACAAGTATACAACGGCTATAAGTATAATGCCCCAGATAATGTTTCAAAAAATTATATGTCTATGCGCCTGGTAAATTCACAAAGATTTGTTTGATTAAATTATAAGTGACTGACGCAGCTGTTTTAAATGAGATGGAGAAGTATTGCATTTAGAGCTTGGTCTTCTAAGCTTACGACTAAGGTGGCCATTCCACTGTGTCTCTTTTTTGTTGTTGTTGTTGTTGTTTGTTTTTTTGGTGCAACGTAACCTTTTATTTGACCTTGGGGTTCGCATTTTTAAGAGGAAAGAAACACTTAGAAATTACTTTTTGAAACATAATAAAAAGGCAGTCGTTACTTTTAAGCCCTGTCGACACATGTCCGGAAATATTTGTATCCACATTTTTTTCCCAATACGGTCTCCAGAGTGCAAATTTTTGAATACGCTGCGAATTCGGATGCGTGTGGACGGTCGTATCAGCAAATTTTCGAATTCGCCAATGTGACACTATCGGATCCAGTCTTTAAATCAATATGGCGTATCGACCTTGCACCTTGAAAGACTCTCTCGTGTAACTCGTTAACAAAACAGAGAAAATGGTGTCAACATACGACTTTGCGCATTATTAGCAAACAAAGTTTTTGTCAAAAGCACAGGGCACTAGAGTGTGTCCCGATACGTGTGGACAAGGAAAACGATTCGAAAACGATTAGAATACGCTACATGTGGACGCGGATATTTTTTAATCCGAAAAAAATGCAGATACAAAAATTTCTGGATACGCGTTTACGGGGCCTTAAACTGTTGAAAATGACAAAGTATCGAATAAATTCGTAGTTAGTGGGTACTAGTAACAATTTCACAGTTGGTTCTCAAGCAGTCCTCCTCTTTTACAACTCTCAGAACATCATAAAAGTATATCGATTCCGAATAATACACGAGAACACTTAGTGTCTAGTTTATTATACGTTCAGCAAAATGTTCTTGATCAATGCTCACGAACATTTAGTCTCTCTAAACTATACTTGAATAAAATACAAACGGCGGAGATAAAAATTTAAAAAAAAAATGCATTTTATACTAACTTAACATTTGGTATGCTTCTCTACAAACATTTTCAAAAGTAACCGTTACATTTTAAAGTTCTCTTATATACGAAATAAAGAGATCTGGGTACTATATTAATGTGAAAAGCGATCTTAAAATAATAGCAAAGCATTGACAGTTGAAGAGAAGTGAGAAGGTGTTACGATATTAGTAACAATCAACAACTGTCTATTCTTTCTTGTTATTTTAGAATTGAGTAAAGCTGTGATTGGGAAAAAATCAAAATAAACGGTGCTTTGTGACTCATTGTACTTTTGTTCAATTAAATTAATGTTGATGAGTATACTTAAAAAAAAAAAAAGATACGAGACGGGTTTTTAGCCGTGGGGTGCCTGTGTTCCATAGGCAGCTCACGGAAAATAGCGTGAAGATAAATTTGTACTCGGTTAACTTATTTAGCTTTGCGGAAGGTTTCTTATACATTGATTTCCATGCTTTCATTTCTAGAAAGCTTGATAACAACGAAATGATTGAACTCCCAGAAAAGGTTTTGTCAGGACTCTCAAGTCTAGGACGGCTGTAAGTTTATTGCAACATGTAAACTGTAAAGTAATATATCGATTTGCGCCTGGTCACTCCACAAAGAGTCGTTTGAGTTAATGAGTGACTCACAAAGCTCAGGGTTTTGAATGAAATCTCAAAAGTAATTTATAACCCTTTCTAGGTCTACAATTAAATTGCATTTGGAGAGCTTGGCCTTCTTGTAAGCTTAAAACTAAATGCCATTCCAGAGAATGGTAATGGGAGGTAGGGGTCGAGGGGGCCTTCATCACGTTTCACGGAAATAAAATGGCCGTTTCCCATTTCACAGACACTACGTAAAATGACCATTTCACGTTTCACGAAAAGAAATAGAACATTTTAACACAAACAAATTTTATTTCGTTTGTTAACAGCTACAGCCGTCTGCTGTAAAGAACTCATCAGAACGGTTACATAGGGAAGAGTCTCGCGACCTTTTGAGACAATTTTCCGAGCGAGTTTCACCTTGTTGATTGACCAGCAAAGCTTTCAAGGCTACCGAGCGATGGATCACGTTTCCGTAAATCATGAAATCCAGATGTAATTGTTGTACCTTGCTCTGCCGAGTTATATTGTCAGCCTATTGTCATAATTTTTCGGGCTCCTACTCCCGCAAAATAAAATTTAAAAAACAAACTAAAATAAAAACATGAAGCAAAATCGTAGTTCATAGTGAATTAAACACCCGATTCTCAATTCATGGATAAGTTTTCTAAAAAGTCACGGCTCACTGTAATTGACAAAATCACGTTTGACGAACGTTTTTATGTGCAGCATAGAAGAAACGTTCGAGCGCGATGGCAAGATGCCCGCATACTACAGGAGATATGTGGATGACACGTTAACTATTGTGTCAAATATAGCATCAGCTAATGAATTCCTCGAGACTCTTAACCACTGCCACCCCTCGGTTAAGTTCACTATGGAGATTGAGAATAATGGAATGCTTCCGTTTCTGGGCACACAGCTCCTTAACAAATCTACACAAATCCAAACCAAAGTGTATGTCAAACCTACCAACACTGGCCTTTTGCTGCATTACAAGAGCCATGTTGATGATCGCTACAAGCGCGGCTTATTGAAAACTATGCTTGATCGTGCCTTCCGCCTCTCATCTAACTGGTCATACTTTTCCGATGAATGTGATCGGCTCAAAATGGTGTTTTCTCGTCTTAGCTATCCAGACAGGTTAATTAATTCCACCATCTCGCGCTTTATTGCAGTCAAAGCTTCTGATCAACCTGTTCTCGAGTTACCAGCTGTTAACAACGAATTAAAAGCGGTTCCCGTGGTTCTGCCATTTAAGGACCAGTCTTCAGCCGATATTGTAAGAGCACAACTTAGAGATCTGAGCCAGAAAATTCAAGTGACCGTCCGGCCCGTGTTTGTTAGCCACAAGATTAAACAGCATCTGAAACCGCGCGAAGTCAAGCCTCCCATTGTCAATCAACAATCCCTTGTTTATCAGTTTAAATGTGACCTGTGTGATGCAAGTTATGTTGGTTACACACGGCGGCATTTGCATCAACGCGTTGACGAGCACAAGAATGCGTCTTCCTCCATTGGAAAGCATTTCCGTGTGGAACATTCCTATGTGCCCAATGACCTTACGAGGAATTTTACCATTTTAAAAAAGTGCAAGAGCAAGTTTGACTGTCTCATTTATGAAATGTTTTTAATTAATGAACTGAGACCAAGCCTGAATGTACAGTCAGACTCAATTCGTGCGAAAGTGTTTTAATCCACTTTTATTCTAGCATGTTTTTAACACCCCCTTTTGTACATTTTCATACTTTACATACTTTTACTTCTTAGTTTTATATTTGTGTATGCAAAAATTTTATCTTCACTTTTAAGCTTGATAATGACCGAAGTTCGGTCGAAACGTGGCGCATTTTACCCGGTAATAACAA
>NC_090883.1:705108-710108 GCF_036669925.1 Montipora capricornis
AAAAATAGAAGCTATCAGCACTCTGTTGTCAGATACAGATAATTTAGCTCGCCAAAGCAAGTGTTAGAAGGAAAAGCCCAGCAACTACGTTTATCGTGCAGTAGAAATCTCCCAAACAAATCACGACAAGTTACAAATGCCGAGGAAGAGGAGCTTTGGGAAAGTGAAAGATTTGGAGCTGGTACTCCAGAAACCCTGATTTATACTGTGTGGTCTCTATTCACCCAATACTTTGGCCTTAGGGGAAGGCAATAGCACTACAGCATGAAGATGGTGAAGACGGCGTTGAGTTTGTGGAGTTTACGGAAGGACCAACAAAGACCAGGCAGGGCGGTTTAATTACAAAACAAAGGTCATTTCAGCCGAGAATGAGTGCTACCGCCTCCGAGAGGTGTCCTGTTGCACTCTTCAAAGAATACATTAGCCGAAGACCTGTAAATATGCAGCATACTGGTCCATTCTACCTCTCAATTAAAGCCAATCGCAGAGTTGACGACAGAGTGTGGTATAAAGTTTAACCGATAAGAGTCAACAAAGTCAACTCCATGTTGAAAAGCATAACCAAGGGAACAAGTCTAGTGAAGAGCGTTTCTCAAACCACAGTGCCAGAAAAACAGTTGAAAGCAGGTTGAAAAGGCTAATCTTGAGCGATCAGAAATTGCAAAAGTGACGGACCACAGAAATCTTCAGTCAGTCGATGACTACGACAAAGCCGATGAACAGGAAAAACGACATCTGTCCTAGGCCATTTGAAAGAGAAATGATAATTCAGCAACACTAGTAGTACATCAAAGCCCTCAACAGATCTACCAAGCTTCAGCTGGTCTATCATTTATTCCAACTCGATGAGTTCTCAAGCTCCACAACTGCTCGGTTACTTTCAACCTTCGCGACAATACTTCTCATGTGATTCAACCAAGAAAAAGGCTCTATGCTTTCCTTGACAGCGATTCAGAATGACACTACTAATATAATTTGTTTTATTTAAGCCTAAGCGCTTGTTCGAGAATGGGTAGTTATTAATCATTTTTAAAGTCCTCGTAGCCGTCGTCGTCCTCGTTTCGTAAGCTCCCTTGTGAATCAGATATGTCGTCTCTCAACTTATTGACTTCAGATCAATTGACTTCAGTTTGCCATAATTGACTTCTTTACGCTGGAACGCTTGTTGGGAGTTGAGTTAAAATGAATTTGATCGTGTCTTGTTTTTTGATCAACTTGGTGAAGTTTGTAAATTATTATGGTATGTCGATGAAATGAATTTGTTTATCACATGATACGCGTGCGTCAATTCCGAACCGGCACTTGCTCTGTAATTTTGTCACGTATATTATTAAAAAGTAATCATACGACTTTCTCGTTCAACTTGGAAGTAATTTGCACTCTTGCTTTTTTCAAAAAGTTCAAATTGCATCCATCCTATGGGCTCATTCACTGTCATACAGTTTTGATACTTTTTGAAAAACTCACTTCTGCAAATTATATCCAAATTGAACTCGAAGTCTTACGATAACCTGCATTAACTTGCATTTTGACTCATAGACTGAGATTTACCGACAACCGACAAAGATCGAAATTTTTATGTGACAACTGACAAAGTGATTAAATTTTAACTGACAACCGACATGCGGATCCCGCATTCAGGCCCTCTTTCACATGCATTTCACGGAAAAATAAATAGGCAATTTACGGTTCACGAAAATACCACTTACCACCCTCATTCCACTCCTTTTTTGTTTTTTTGTACGACGTAACCTCGTATTTGATCTTGGGGTCCCCATTGTTGTGACGATGAAAAAAAGAAAACAAGTTGAAAATGATCCCGAATGACAGAAATAGTCATTACTTTTCAAATATTGTCAATAACAAGATATCGAGTGAATTCGTTACTAGTAGGCACGACAAATAATTTCATGGTTGCTTCTCTAAAACTTCTCTGATATTTATTTCGAATAATATGCGAGAACACTTCGATTGTTAGTTTCTGATGTATTCAGCGAAAATCTCCTTGATAAATGCTGCAGGAGAATTTGATCTCTCTATAAACTGTACTTCGTTATGAAAAACCTTCATTCTTATGTGAGAAGAGCTTACCCTACTTTGGTTTCATTACTCTTGATTTCATATCATTTGTTTATTTCGTTCTAACATCTTCATGATTTAATTGCCTTTCGTTTTAGATTTTCCACATGCATTTTTTTTCTTTAGAACTAGCAAAGCTTACCTGTGTTCCTCTTTTGCTTTGATTTTACCTCTGTCAGTGGTTTACCTAGTCTTTTGAGGACAATTGGAATTAATTGTACTGCTGTGGTCTAATTAGAATCTTGGAGTAGGGCCGTGATCGGCGAAACATGGGTATAAAACCAAAATAAAAGCTACATTGGGACTAATTGCAATGTTTCTGCTCAATTAAAATGGTGTAAAGTCGCTGAGTATACTTTTAAAAATAGTATTAAGATAAGTTAAAACTAGGTAACTGAGCTTTGCAAAAGGTTTCTCATACATTCCTTTCCATGCTTTTATTTCTAGATGGCTTGATAACAATAAAATAATTCATCTCCCAGAAAGGGTTTTCTCAGGACTCACAAATTTACAATGGCTGTAAGTTTATTGCTACATGTAACCTATAAAAAAAAATTATATAGATAGGCGCCTAGTTACTCTACGAAGATTTGTTTCAGTTAGTTAATAAGTGACTCGCAAAGCTCAGCGTTTTAAATTTCTCAAAAGTAAATGATAACCCTCTAAGGTCTACAATTCAATTGCATTTGGAGCTTGATCTTCTAAGCTTAAGACTAAATTCCATTCCAATACATATATAGATTTTTTTTAGAAGGGGGGGGGGGGGGGGGGAGGGTAAAACGTAACCTCTTATTTGATCTTAAGGTCCCAGTTTTGGTGGGGTAAAAAGACATAATAATAATAATAATAATAATAATAATAATAATAATAATAATAATAATAATTACAACGCTAAGGCTAACGAGACAATAATAATAGTAACAAATAATGGTAATAGGACTGGGTGGAGTACAATTCAGGGAGTAATTGGGAGTGTAATTTCAAAATAGGCCGAGTGCGAAGTGCGATGATGGTGATTAAAATGTTTATAGCTAAATGAAACCCTTAAAATAACAATTCCCAAAAGACCTGAAGGCAAGAAGCAAGCGTGTATGACTCAGGATAATATTTTGAACAAATTGATCACATGAGGCAACTGAAAGAGAAAACAATATGTAAATATCAAAAACCAAATGTTGGATAGAGAAATCAGTAATGATTGTAAGAAAGCAAATGAACAAATGGTTCAATATTCAATGTTCAATGTACAGAAATAATGGTTATATAGATACAATTAAAAACTAAAGAAATGCATAAGAAAGTCAAACAAGCCACAGTGACAATGCTGGGTGCATCGAAGATAAAGATGAGAACAGCTTGTTTGACGAAGGAGAGATAGCGCAAAGATGGGGAGAGAGTATGTGACAGAATTGTATGATGACGATAGGGAACCAATTCCACAGCTTCAGGCATCAACCGCGCAAAACTTCCTGACAGAAAAACTTGAGCATGTAATACATCTAACGAAAAATGGAAAAGCAACAGGCCTAGCCAACATTCTGGCTGATGCACTGAAAGCCTTATGTCAGCAAAACATAAAGACCATTACAGATTTGTGCGATATAATCTACAACACCGGCTATATACCAACGGATTGTTATTTATTTATTCATTTGCTTAACTTTATTTATACACGGATAAAACATCAGGACTTAAAGTAAAAACTAAATTGTCTTAATTACATTGCTAAGATGCTAATCTACTACTAATTAAATCTAATAACAACAAAAATAAAAATAATAACAAAGTGCCTGCTTTCTTTGAATGGCGTGTGATTAACTTAATCATTATCAAAAAGGAAAAATCCCTACAGCCGGATTTAAAACTAGCAAGCGTTTGTGCTTGCCGCAGATTGGTAGGCAAGCTGTTCCACAGCACCGCACCACTATAGCTGAAACTGTTTTTTAGAAAATTGTTGCGGGGTAGTGGATGAACTAGCTTGCCCTAACAATTCCTAAGAGAATAGTAGATGTTGAACTCCGATCAGTAAACATTGATTTCAGATAATCAGGGGCGATCGAGATCATTGAGGGATTTATAGACCATAGTGGCTGTTTTCAATTCTCGTTGAAGACTAAGTTTCTGCCAGCCAAGTCTAACAAAGAGATCATCCGCATTGGCATCATATGAAGAAGAGGTCAAAATACGGACAGCGCGATTCTGTAGTTTTTGTAGTTTAATTGAGAGATTTATTGCAATTCCCCCATACGACACTACAGTAATCAAAATGAGGTTGAACTAAAGCCTAATAGATGCATAGGAGCGTTTCGAAAGGAAAAAAGAAAGACCTGCTTCTCTTCAAGATGCCAATGCAGGAAGCATTTTTTTTGGAAATATGTTAATATGTTCGATATGTACATTCCAAGTTAAGTTTTGATCTATACATACTCCAAGATATTTCATGAATTCTATTTGTTTTATAGAGTTGCTGTCAATAGTAAAAGATGGGAGTCTAAAAAGTATTTAATCTTTGCCTTGAACCAATCAGCATAAACTCAGTCTTTGACTTATTGAGAGTGAGGTTATTTGCCGTTAACCATTCAGGATATGAAGCCATCGATCTTTATTCCAATACCTTAGAAGCCAAAGGCACAAAAATGCTCTGAATACTGAACCATAAGTCTCATGAGCCATGTAACCATGCTCGGTTACTTTCAACCTTCACGACAATACTTCTCATGTGGTTCAACCAAGAAAAAGGCTCTATGCTTTCCTTGACAGCGATTCAGAATGACACTACCAATATAATTTGCTTTATTTAAGCCTAAGCACTTGTTCGAGAATGGGTAGTTATTAATCATTTTTAAAGTCCTCGTAGCCGTCGTCGTCCTCGTTTCGTAAGCTCCCTAGTGAATCAGATATGTCGTCTCTCAACTCCTGAC
>NC_090883.1:715108-718164 GCF_036669925.1 Montipora capricornis
AAATTCACTTGTTCTAAAAGCCATTTATACTATTATATTATATAGTTTTGCTGTCATGTTATTTATTTGAAGACTCTACGCCTTCTTCCAGATCCTGATATCAATCTATTGAGGATCATATCAGTACTTTCATCTTGCTGTTTAATGGGTGAGGATGGAACAATGCCCTTTGTGTTGTAGCTCCTTTTCTCAAATTTGCCAATTTTTTTCATTATCAGGTCTCCTGACTTTTCTGCCGCCGCCTTGCCAATTTTATCACCTGCATGGGAACCCCTGATTCTAATGCCTTCTTTGCTATTGGCTTAGCAAATTTCTTGAAAACAGATGATGCCACACTTTTAACGGTTTAAAAATATTATCAACGATAAGTCCAGACCCTTTGTGTCGAAAAACAAATCTACCAAGTTTTGGATGATAAAACCTCTTGAATTCATACGGTTTCATTTATACTTTTATGTTATATTATTCTATGCTTTTCAAAATCAGTGAAAAAGACGTATCCGCTCCATTTAGATTCAGTAATCTTTTTTTTCCATCGGTTATCCGGATTCTGATTGATGAAATCGTAATTTTAATTAATTGGATTAAATGTAACTCGTCGTGGTTCGAGGGTGAAGGAGTAACTTGGAGTTAGTACACTGGTTGAGAATGAATAAATGATGTCTGTTTCTTCACCGTCTACAAGCGATTTATTTATTAAATCACAATGAATGTAGAGTATGTCTGTGTCTTGACTGAGATTTGGCACTCTTAGTCCAATATGCGTTCCACTTGCTAATATCTTTTTGTCAAAACCTATCAGGTCATTAAAATTACTTGCTCTTAAATCAAGTTGGTAATTGGCAGCTAATGTAACCGTGACCCTAAATATTGTATCATCGAATTCAAGAGTTATCGGATACGTGTCACCCTTATCACCAGTTTTTGTCAGATTTTTTATGTATGTGTTGAAATCTGTATAATTCCACACACCGGCTGGAAGTGTAATGTCTTTAAAAGTTGAACCATTATCTGAGCTATATTTGATCATTGATTTTTGTATCCAGCATTTACATTAAACCATGTGAAACTCATGTTAATAACTCGATTCAGACCAATGACATATTGCTTCTATTGTCTAGAATTATAGGTCTGGTAAAATTCGTTGTGAAATCTTCTGGTTTGTTACCCAATTCATTTTTTACACTATAAGATGATAAAACTATCTCTCGTTGCATTATACAATAAAGCTACATTAAATTTTGAAATATTGTTTGTATAATTTACCATATTATGATTTGTTAATTGTCGACATTTTTAATAATGTGTCCAATATAGAAACACCCATATTTCGCATGTCAATGCTTGTATTACCAGCCAATATCTCACCAATGATCAAATCCAATTTTTTTATGAGTTCTTTCGGTTTGTTGGAAAAATATCACATTACCACCTTTTGTTTTTCCTACCAGAACCTTTTATTGTTTCGATTTTGTTTTGATAATGTTTTATCTATTCATTTAGAGTTCTCATAGCGCGATCCACTCTTTTGTTTTCCTCTTGCCTATCAGCTTCCGTTTATTCCCACTTTTGTATTGCTTTGTAACGTTTCCTTTGTAGGCTTTCAATGATTTCTTTTAAATTTAGCAGCATTGACAATCTTATTGAGATATTTTTTGTTCTTTCGTTGAGTCATTTCTTGTTGATTCATTACCTTTTCAACAGAATCATAATTTTGAAGACCAAGATCACCTAATATTTCATTATCCATATCTTCATCATCTATTCCATAATCGATCTCATCGTCATCATCATATTCTGGTGGTAATTCTGGTTCTTCAGGAAAGTACTTAGGATCAACATAAATCTTTTTTTTTTCCTTCCAGAAGATCTTGTAAAGATTCTTCATATGTTGGCGGTTTTGGCACCAGTTGTTTTTCTTGCTGTGGCAAAACAGGTTGTTCAAATAATTCATCAAGATTCATATCTGAACTTCATCCTCTATATCAATGCCGTAATCAGGAACTTCTCCTTTCTTCAGTGGTCGTTTTTTCTTGGCAACCTTAAAACCTGATTACTATCAATGACGTCATCTAATTTACTTTGTAATTGGTTTGAATACTTTTGAAAATCCCTGTTGACTGGTCCTGCTGATCAATATCATGCTTTTTTAATTGCATTACGGACATAAGTTGAATCTTATCCCCTAGTCAGATTTACTCTTTGCGAGTTCGTTTCTTCTTTTTCTTTCCCACTTACTAAACTCATTTATTGTTTATATTGTTACGTTAGATAAAATGGAAATTCATATATAAAAAATTAACGACGTTTGTTACACGGTGGTTGAACACCATGTTGAACACCGTTTTATACACCATGTTACTTGAAACAATACTACCCATATATATAAAAATGAAAATACCAAATAACATACATGATCAACTGACACGATAAAGTCACATCCAATTTCCGAACAATTATATGATTTTGAATGCCTGATTCGATGCTTCCGCATGCTGATTTGGCGCACCAATCTTGTGGTCGTTTTCGGGAAAACAAATACACCTATATGCATATGATTTTACATTTATTGTACTTTGATAAAATTATACCTTATATGCAAAAAACCCTTAGAGCAGTCAAAGTATCAGAATCTCATTGGTGAATTCGAAACCGAATAAGTGATGAAAGCTGGTTATGATGTTTATTGAAGCAAAGCAATGATCAATTATTCCTGTAAATGATCTTGACAGTGAAAGTCAGAAATTGGTTAATATGTGACGATTTTGTATGTGATAGAAACAAAAAGCCATTAGTTGACTATTTTATACAGGGGAGACATAAAAACTGCTGTGTTATATATTTGAGCCAAAGCTACTATAAGTACACCAAAAGATATTAGATTATATATATTAGCTCACATTTTGCCATTTATAGTGATTTCCCGAGTACTAATGAAAAAAAAAGTCTCAAATGTCGTGAAAACAATGTCCTCCAAAACAATTATACGAGAAAGGCAACTAGAGACCCTTACAGCTTCATATATATTGACAAACCGAAGAAACAAGCGAAGAACA
>NC_090883.1:718264-778264 GCF_036669925.1 Montipora capricornis
CTTGCATCCATAGATTCAAAAGTTGAAATCAATATGTACTGAGAAATCAATGTATTCATGACTTGTGATAAACTGCTATAATTTGCACTTTCGTGATAAAAAGAATAAGGTTGTGGGTATTTGCACAACATCCATTCGCTTCTGTGCAAGCTTGCACAAGTTATTCCCTGGGTGGTTAGATTATTTTGATATTTAATTGTTTTAGCCTCATCCCAAAGGTCTACTTTTTTAAAGGGAACCTCCAGTAAAACAACAAAAGAACTTCAAATCACAGAACATAATGTTTACAATATTAAAATTTTTCAAATGAAAGCGTTTATATCCGAAAAGACAAAAAGAACTTCAAAATACTTGTTTTGGCTTTCAAATTTCCTGGGCGCCGCCATCTTGAATAATTGTGATGTGTCGTGCTTGCCCTATTGTTCCAGAACACGACACAACACGTCACAATTATTATTCAAGATGGCAGCAACCGGGGAATTTGAAAGCCAAAAACAAGCTTTTTGAAATCCATTTGTTTTTTTCTGTGGAAGTTTCCTTTACGACACTGTGGAATAAGGACTTTTTGTGATGGATTTCAAGTGTTTCACAGGGGTTTTTGACTTTTTTTTGCCCAAAAATTCAAAAGAAATTCTTGCTACATACACTGTAGAACATAAAAGTGTGAATACACTGTACCATTATTAATTTTGTTTTATTGATTGGTAAATTTTTCAGTTGTTGAATAGGCAAATACTCTGAAATAGAGCTATGCTTTAGTTTAATAATTGTTTCTTCTACAAATTAAAAAGATAGAAGTAAATGTCAGGGACCTAGAACGTAATTATTAACCAGTACAATAGAGAAAACCAAAAAAGAAATGAGAGAGCCATTCACTGGAAGCTTGATTTAATGAAGAGCAAGGAATTTAGTTCACTGTATTAGGTATTGCTCTAGTTTCCATACATTCTTCCAAACTTAACTCTCAATGGTTGAAAGTTCATCCTTTGACATGCAATGCAACACAATTCATAACTTGTGTGACTGTACATAACAAGGAATTTTTTGTTTGCTATCGAGTTAGAATACTATACAATTTTATTTTTGTAATCAAAACTTTGAATAAGATAAACTTAACTATATTAGCTTGTACGAAGATGTTCTCTTCCTTTTGTTTGTGTTGAATTACTTATGCAAATTTTCCTGATAGTAATCCTTAGGCTCATACAAGTTATTTTCCATGAGCTTCTCTAATGCAAAAAATAGAGAAAAATCACATCTCTTTTGTTCAAGACACAAAAAACACTGTATACAGTATGTTGTACTCTTACGTTTATGTTGCCAAAATCCTAACGTTTCTCAACTAAAATAAAATAATAATATTGTGAATGTGTGGCAAAATTCATTACTTTTCCTTTGAAACAAAAAGGGAATAGCTTGCATGTAAACCATTCTTTACTTCTGGCTTTCTTCTTCAAAAATCAATATTCATTTTGACACTAAGCACCTCGACACTAAGATTTATTTAATAGCTTATAATTTGTCCTCCGTGTTTATGTCATAAGCTTCCCCAAATGTGTCTTCCATCCAAAGCTTTTTAAGCAAAGTGTGACCACAGGTCACTTTCATGTCGTGGTAAGGCTGTGCAGTGTATTGCCGCTGTTATGATATCTGCTTTGGGATCAACACACAGTCTGATAAGGAAATGTTCACTTCTTCGATTTATTTAAACTGGATATGTCGCCAAAGCTTGCTGTAGCAGAACCACGTGGGGCTGCTCGTTGCTGAAAGCAGAAATTGTCTAAACTCGAAAGTACTCAACATGACATACAAAATACAAAGTGCTACATTATAGTAGCATTGTTACCCAAACAAAAAACGTCAACCAATTTGGCTCCTATGTGGTATAGATCGTTTTCACTGTCACGCAATAAAAAAAATAAATCGAAAACCATCCAGTGGAAAAAGTCAAGAATTCGTGATGTTGTAGAAGATAAATGAAGAAGACACTTCTCCAAGTTTTAGGCCTGTGAGTTTCCCCAAACTTCAGATATTCGTCGAAATGTTTCGCAGAAATTTACAGAGCCCAGTATGAAAACGCCATGTTGGTGCACATCTGTGGTGCACCAATATGGCGGCCGGAAAATAGTGTCAACATCTGTTACTTACTTTGGCTATCTAGGCGAGTGATCATCTGTACTGAACAGACAGCTATTTACCTAAGCACTTTTCCTAATGCTTTAAATTCTAAAAAGGCTCAAAACCATGAGATAAATATATATTTCTCAATAAACTCGATCGTCGCCTCGTGTCACGCACCGCTGTAACTCAGAAATTCAAAATGCTCTGGTTTCCAAACGAAGCACGCTATTGAGCTTTAAAATTGCAAATGGATACAAATTTACCGCCTCTTATGCCTGATGAGGATAAAAACTTTCGTGGCTCTTTAGTTTTGGATTTTAGAAAATGATGACGTCACGTGAAAACGATCTATAGCATGTTGTGGTGCCCCAAGCAATCTGGCATGACAATCTTGCGTGACATTATATTCTTTGAGGTGGGGGGGGGGGGGGGATTTGCCTATTGCTCCACCCAGCCGAAATACCAACTCAACAACAACATGTCTCAATTGAGGGGAGAAATTTCTCCCTCTAAGAATATAATGTCACACCAGATTGCCTCACTCCAGGGGTACAGTTCTCTACTGGTAATTGAATATATCTTACTTGAGATTCATGAGGCTTCCATCCAATCATATAAAGTACAAAGAAGGTGGCTGGAATACCACCTCCTTCCAAACCATAGATCTCTGAAACGCAATAACAAGATGTCAGTTGAAAGCAATGATGATCAATGCAATACCAATACAACACCCTCAAGGAAAGATCATGGGTTGGTTGAAATTTGCTGCAAAAACGTTTTGTGTTTTCTGAATAAAAGTTTAGACCCCCTATCAAAAATCCCTGGATCTACCCAGCATGGGTGCATAAGTGAATGGGTATAATAATAATAATAATTATAATAATAATAATAATTGACAAGTACCATTGTAAATAGAGGATGCAGCAGTCATGGTATCCCTGTGCAGTAAAGTCTTCCTGTTTCCTGTTCCACGAAGCATTGTTTTCACCCATTCCTTTCAGGTCATGCATGAGCTCAAAAATGCTGGGGTATCCTATTGTTATTTCATCGTAATCCTAACAAATACAGGAAGTCAGTGTGATCAAAATACAGATACAGCATTTAATCATTTTGTTCCTTCCATTGAATTGAAATTATAATATAAAATTGTCATTATATTATTAAAAACAAATTGCGATTTTGAGACGGCAATACCACATTATATTGACGGCTAGTTGGGAGAAAATAGTAATGTCACAAAAATTCGCTGCTTCGAATTTTGTTATCTTGAATTTTCGTTTGGTTACCTCGAAAATTTGCTACTTCGATTTTCACTATCTCGAATTTTCGAGAAAGATCGTGAATTTTTCGCTTCAAACCATACGAAAAATCGTTCGAAAATTAGATGACTTTTCGTGGAAATTCGCGAGAACAAAGGACGAATTTCGACGAATTTCGTTTGCATTACTTTTGCAATTTTACGGTGCCTGTTTTGGCACGCATCTGACCCGCAACACGCCATGCTAAACAAAAGGTTTGGAGTGTCTCAGTGTGCACAACAAAAGCCACTGTGACATCTATTGTGCTGCTCATTAAATATGCGCATATACCGTGTTGTATGTCACGCTCAGCGTGCCGTGTCATGCACGCACGCGTGCCCGTGTCATCACCTGTTTGTTGGTTTTCCCGTGGATGGTCACATTTCATCTTTTACATTTTACACCATGGTGTACAATCATGTATTTGAACAAAGGAAATCCTAATTTTAAGCATGGAAGCTCACACCCTGCGAGCAAAGCCTCCTTTTGTCTTTTTCTTTACTGAGGAGGAAAAAAGGACGCTCTGCCCGAATCGCGTCAACTCTTTGAAGCCACCGCAGCCCGAACTTCTGAACTAGTCAATCTTGTTTTCTCTCGTCAAACCGGTTTTTCCAGTGCGAGCGTCCGTTTATTGACAAAACCGATGGTTATAATTGAGCCCGCTGTACCATGAAAAACCAAGATGGCGGCGAGATCTGGCATAGTAGGCTTGGGTTCGAGACTGTTTCCTGGCAAAATGCAGCGCATATTCAATAAAGATCTTACTCGATTCAAGCAGAGCCTTTCTCGAGAACGCCAAAATCGAGCAAGCAAAGAAAGGCTCTGCTAGCAGGGTGGGAAGCTCAGTGTTGATTATTAAAAAAGCCGAGTTATTAGCCATGGTTAGTTCCAGTTGCGTGTTAGCTTAAAAGAAAGGGAAAGAGTGCCTAATATTAAGTGCAAATGAAACAGCACAACAAAATACAGTAAGTCCTTGCTGTCCACATTGCAGTTTTGCAGGGACGTTGGAGAGAAATGTTTCTGTTTTCTTCTTGACAACGGGAAAAAGTTGTTTAACAAATATGGTAGAAGCCAAAACGTGGGGTCAGGGTCGGGGTGTCTCGTTATTCTCTGGCACAAAGAATGTTCGGCACCTTTCCTTCATTTATTGTGGCAATCAGTCAAAAACATAAGGAACATACTGAAGGTGCAAAAGGGACATCTTAGTTTGTTTTTCCAAATTAAGAGAATTTCTGACTTGAATTAGAGTTTTTGTGGGGAATATACGCTAACCCCTAGAGACACTGGAGACTCGCTGAGCTCCACATTTTAAAACCACATTTTAATGTTTAGTTTGTAAAAACTTTGCGCGCAATACAGTTCCACTATGGTCGTCATGCAACATTCTCATTTGCTTGTTTTCACAAAATTGTTCTAAATGTTGTGTTTTTTATCGATCCCATGACGTCGGAATAGAGTTGGCTGGCAACTTCCTGTACCACTCTGACCGGGCCAACACTGGGTTGCTTTGGTAAAAATGCCCGAGAGAGGACGTTGTCTATTTTTCGATTCATACGGTCATCGTCCCATGGTTTACCATCCGATATTATGGAGCAGTTAACGCTGGCGTCTTTATAACGTGAAAGATCATCAACAAGATTTTAGCACTGTGTGTGGTTTATTTTTTTAAAAAATTATTTTCTAGATCCGAACGATTAACCAAATTAGATTTATCTGTACTAGATAAGTATTTAGACGAAGACGATGACAAAGCGAAGGATCATTTTGAACGTGATACGGTTCACGGGTGGTATCCAAAAATTTTAAATAACGAAAGACACGAGTACTTGTTACTGGGTTGCCTATGGCAATCCAGTCGGAAAATGGGTAGGTTATTATTATTATTTTTTATTTTCCGTGTCGGTAAAAGTCTTGCCTGTCACTCCCTTGCTAAATGGTGTCTTTGTGCATAGAGCCTCTGCTCGTATTTTCTTAGGATAGAGAGGGTAGTGGAAATGCGTAGACTTCTCTGGTGGACACGAAAGTCATGTAACGCGAATGGCGTTTTAGTGGATCTTTAAACAAAATATACCCTTATGGAGCTCAATAATGAAAAGTCAGTTGGATAAACTAGGCAGGTGGTGAAAACAAATACCTGGAATCGTAAAAGCGACGAGTAATGGACTTCGACAACAATCTATCGCCCGTCGAGCAGAAATCAAAGTGAGCTGTATTTACCTGAAGTACATGGTAATTTGACACGATTGAGTTTCTTGTCTTCACGCACGCAATGAAATAGGAAGAGGTTTTCGCCTCTAAGAGCAAATATGTTGTTTGTTTCAATAAATTTTTCGCTGGAAAAGGATTCTGCGGTATTTTCTGCCTTTGTGAATTATAATATCATGTGTTGTATTGAATTTTCGAGCTTAAGGTTGAAATGTGATATGGGAGAAGTTTTTTAGTATTGCTCTGTTAGCGGGAACGGTTCACAGGCCTGTTGGAAGCGTGCTTGAGTTTCAACAAAATGAGCCCCAAAATCAGTGAAAAATTGTGACGCAGATGAATAATAAAGTAGCTGCTATTTCCAAAATGATGGAATTACCTGGTGATAAATAACGTCGTACGCGTCTTGGAGAGTAAATTTTGACTTTGCATAAACAAGAGTTGGGCGATTGTGATCTTTGTTTTGACTTCGCTCATTTCATTGTCAAACTTTATGACACTTGACAGAAAAAGAACTTACAAAACCCGGTATCTTGCCACCATTTGACACAGATACTTCACTGTTTGGCGAGTAAACATACCGCAGTAACTTAATCACGGCGCCCGCTGAATTCCGGCATGTCACTTTCGATTTTGCGATTTATTTGAACGTAGCAAAAATCTCCCAAAATGTTTGTCGCTGATCGTAACTTTTTATATTCTATATTCATGGTTTAAAATTAATGTTGTTTTCATGTCGTAAATATTTTATTCTCGATCGACCGTTCCGGAAACTTCCTTCTGCTCTTTCTAAAAGCTGTGTATCAATAGTTATTTGCTTTTGCATCAACATTTGTTTTGCATAAAGCAAGCTAACAAAATCTGTATTTTTCTAAGTTCGCATTTGTTAGCGTTAAATGGTATTTTAGGTCAGATGATTGTGTTTTTTGAGGGGTTTATTGTTTTGGTCTCCCATCCTGACACTAACCCCGCCCGAAAGGGCTTAACTTCAGTATTACAAAGCAGTCAGATGCTCAGAGGGCACACTTGTGGTGATAAGAAGTTGCGAGGGAACTTGAAAATTATCAACATGTCAGCCCAGAAGCCAATGCTTCTCGCTTCTCTTTTATTTGTTATTCTTCGGAGACTGGAATGCTGTCTTTCAATACCACACAATTCAGTGCCTTCTGATTTTCTGTAACACGTACCACAGGCAACCCAGTATATGCTTCACGGAAGCATCTCGTTATCATAGAAACTACCAAAAAATAGTAGTAATAGTAGTTTGTACGGTGGACTGACATGTTTTGAAAACTAGCAAAATAAAGACTTCTTTTCGTTTTATAAAACAACGTTGTAAACCTAAGTGTTATCTTGAATGAGATTAAAGAGTAGAACAAAAATGACGATTCATTCGAGTGTTTTGTTTTCGTCACACGAAGCGAAAATGACGAAAAACCCTTAAAGTGCCAGGCGTGTGTAGTCCTACCCAGTATCTTAACGAGGTCAAAATTTAAAATAGCGCATTCAAGTTCAAGAGACTTCAAATCAAGAAAGATGGAAAGTTTAAGGGATGTCCTTCCACCAGAGCTCCAAGAATATATTTTAAAGAAGAAGACGAAGCAAGAGCAAAGGGATAAAAAACAAACCCTGGTATTGGAGATTAGTGAGTTTATTTCAAATGCTGCCTATTTTAGGAGACTTTTGTGTACTTTTTACTCGTAGTCATTGGTACTAAAGTACTGACCCATACGCCCAGTAAACTACCCTTACCAATGGCGTGTAGTACTAACAGCGTATCCAACGATAAGCGTACCGGTGGCTACCTTTTGGGCTATTAATCGCCATTCGATTGCATGAACCGAAGATTCTGCACGTACTAAGCGCACTAACTGAGTGTTCTCAAACTCAACCTATATACTAGTGTATGTACGTACTAAGCGTACGAACAACCGATGGAAACATTCGCCCCAACAATCCCAATCATGAGCACTAGTACTAGCTTACTAACTGAATAGTCTCAAACTCAACCTATATACTAGCGTACGTATGTACTAAGCATACAAACAACCGATGGAAAAATTCGCCCCAACAATCGCAATCATGAGCACTAGTACTAGCGTACAAACTGAATAGTCTCAAACTCAACCTACATACTAGCGTACGTATGTAGTAAGCGTACGAACAACTCATGGAAAAATTCGCCCCAACAATCGAAATCATGAGCACTAGTAATACCGTACTAAATGAATAGTCTCTGAGCACTAGTACTAGTGTACTAACTGAATAATCTCAAAGTCAACCTATATACTAGCGTACGTATGTACTAAGCGTAGAAACAACCAATGGAAAAATTCGCCCCAACAATCGCAATCATGAGCACTACTACTAGCGTACTAACTGAATAGTCTCAAACTCAACCTATATACTAGCGTAGGTATGTACTAAGCGTACGAACAACCAATGGAAAAATTCGCATCAACACTCGCAATCATGAGCACTAGTACTAGCGTACTAACTGAATATTCTCAACCTCAACCTATATACTAGCGTAAGTATGTACTAAGCGTAGGAACAACAGATGGAAAAATTCGCCCCAGCAATCGCAGTCATGAGCACTAGTACTAGCGTACTAACTGAATATTCGCAAACTCCACCTATATACTAGCGTACGCATGTACTAAGCGTACAAACAACCGATGGAAAAATTCGCCCCAACAATCGCAATCATGAGCACTAGTACTAGCGTAGTAACTGAATAGTCTCAAACTCAACCTATATACTAGCGTACGTATGTACTAAGCATACGAACAACCGATGGAAAAATTCGCCCCAACAATCCCAATCATGAGCACTAGTACTAGCGTACTAACTGAATAATCTGAAACTCGACCTATATACTATTGTACGTATGTACTAAGCGTACGAACAACCGATGGAAGAACTCGCCCCAACAATCCCAATAAAGAGCACTAGTACTAGCGTACTAACTAAATATTCTCAAACTCAACCTATATGCTAGCGTACAAATGTACTAAGCATACGAACAACCGATGGAAAAACTCGCCCGAACAATCACAATCATGAGCACTAGTACTAGCGTACTAACTGAATAGTCTCAAACTCAACCTATATACCAGCGTACGTATGTACTAAGCGTACGGAAACCGATGGAAAAATTCGCCCCAACAATCGCAAAATTAAGCACTAGGACTAGCGTACTAACTGAATAATCTCGAAGTCAACATATATACTAGCCTACGTTTGTACTAAGCGTAGGAACAACCGATGGAAAAATTCGCCCCAACAATCGCAATCATGAGCACTAATACTAGCGTACTAACTGAATATTCTCAAAGTCAACCTATATACTAGCGTACGTATGTACTAAGCGTACGAACAACCGATGGAAAAATTTGCCCCAACAATCGCAAAATTAAGCACTAGTACTAGCGTACTAAGTAAATAATCTCGAAGTCAACATATATACTAGCCTACGTTTGTACTAAGGGTACGAACAACCGATGGAAAAATTCGCCCCAACAATCGCAATCATGAGCACTAGTACTAGCGTACTAACTGAATATTCTCAAACTCAACCTAAATACTAGTGTACGTATGTACTAAACGTACGAACAACCGATGGAAAAATTGGCCCAAACAATCGCAATTATGAGCACTAGAACTAGCGTACTAACTGAATAGTCTCAAACTCAACCTATATACTAGCGTAGGTATGTACTAAGCGAACGCACAACTGAAGGAAATATTCGCCCCAACAATCGCCATTATAAGCACTTGTACTAGGGAACAAACTAAATGTTCTCAAAATCCACTTATATACTAGCGTACGTATCTACTAAGCGTACGAACAACCGATAGAAAAATTCGCCCAAATCATCGCAATCACGAGCACTAGTACTAGCGTACTAACTGAACATTGTCAAACTCAACCTGTATACTAGGGTACGTATGTACTACGCGTACGAACAATCGATGGAAAAATTCGCCCCAACAATCGCAATCATAAGCAATAGTACTAGCGTACTAACTGAATATGCTCAAACTCAACTTATATACTCGCGTACGTAGGTACTAAGAGTACGAACAACCGATGGAAAAATTCGACCCAACAATCGCAATCATGAGCACTAGTACTAGCGTACTAACTGAATATTCTCAAAGTCAACCTATATACTAGCGTAGGAATGTACTAAGCGTACGAACAACTGATGGAAAATTTCGCCCAACAATCGCAATCATGAGATCTAGTACTAGCGTACTAACTGAATAATCTCAAACTTAACCTATATACTAGCGTAGGAATGTATTAAGCGTACGAACAACTGATGGAAAAACTCGCAACAACAATCGCAATTATGAGCACTAGTACTAGCGTACTAACTAAATAGTCTCAAACTTAACCTATATACTAGCGTACGTATGTACTAAGCGTACGAACAACCGATGGAAAAATTCGCCCCAACAATCGCAATCATGAGCACTAGTACTAGCGTACTAACTCAATATTCTCAAACTCAACCTATACACTAGCGTACGTATGTACTAAGCTTACTAACAACCGATGGAAAAATTCGCCTTAACACTCGCAATCATGAGCACTAGTACTAGCGTACTAACTGAATATTCTCAAACTCAACCTCTATAGTAGGCTATGTATGTACTAAGCGTATGAAGAACCAATGGAAAAATTCGCCGGAACAATCGCAATCATGAGCACTAGTACTAGCGCACTAATTGAATAGTCTCAAACTAAACATATATACTAGGGTACGTATGTACTAAGCGTAAGAAAAACCAATGGAAAAATTCGCCCGAACAATTGCAATCATGAGCACTAGTACTAGCGTACTAACTGAATAATCTTAAAGTCAACCTATATAGTAGCGTACGTACGTACTAAGCGTATGAACAACGGATGGAAAAACTCGCCCCAACAATCGCAATCATGAGCACTAGTACTAGCGTACTAACTGAATATTCTCAAATTCAACCTATATACTAGCGTACGTCTGTACTAAGCGTAAGAACAACTGATGGAAAAATTCGCCCAAACAATCGCAATCATGAGCACTAGTACTAGCGTTCTAACTGAATAGTCTCAAACTTAACCTATATAGTAGCGTACTTATGTACTAAGCGTAGGAACAACCGATGGAAAAATTCGCCTCAACAATCGCAATCATGAGCACTAGTACTAGCGTGCTAACTGAATATTCTCAAACTCAACCTATATACTAGGGTACGTATGTACTAAGCGTACGAACAACTCATGGAAAAATTCGCCCCAACAATCGCAATCATGAGCACTAGTACTAGCGTACTAACTGAATAGTCTCAAACTAAACCTATATACTAGGGTACGTATGTACTAAGCGTACGAAAACCAATGGAAAAATTCGCCCGAACAATTGCAATCATGAGCACTAGTACTAGCGTACTAACTGAATAATCTCAAAGTCAACCTATACAGTAGCGTGCGTACGTACTAAGCATATGAACAACGGATGGAAAAACTCGCCCCAACAATCGCAATCATGAGCACTAGTACTAGCGTACTAACTGAATATTCTCAAACTCAACCTATATACTGGCGTACGTCTGTACTAAGCGTAAGAACAATTGATGGAAAAATTCGCCCAAACAATCGCAATCATGAGCACTAGTACTAGCGTTCTAACTGAATAGTCTCAAACTTAACCTATATAGTAGCGTACTTATGCAGTAAGCGTAGGAACAACCGATGGAAAAATTCGCCCCAACAATCGCAATCATGAGCACTAGTACTAGGGTACTAACTGAATATTCTCAAACTCAACCTATATACTAGGGTACGTATGTACTAAGCGTACGAACAACCGATGGAAAAATTCTCATCAACAATCGCAATCATGAGCACGAGTACTAGCGTACTAACTGAATATTCTCAAACGCAACCTATATACTAGCGTACGTATGTACTAAGCGTACGAACAAGGGATGGAAAAACTGCCCCCAACAATTGCAATCATGAGCACTAGTCACTACTAGTGTGAACAATGTGAAAAATATGTGAAATTCATGTGAAATATATGTGAATTTTTTTACCCTGTGAAAAATGCTGTGAAAAAAAATATGTGAAATTTTAGACCATGTAAAAAAACATGTGAATACCTTATGTCAATTTTACATGCTGTTTTACAGGTATGGACTATGTGAAAAGTCATGTGAAAACCTTTATCCATCTCACATTGAGTTTCACATGTATGTGAAATAGAAACACCCTGTGAAAAACTATGTGAATTCAAAGTTGGGTGAAAATTAAAAAAAAAAAAAAAAAAAAAAAAATTATATATATATATATATAAGGAGAAGATGAAAGTAGTAAGTTTTCATTTACCGTTTTCATGACAACTGAATCCTGTATTACTACTAGCCTAATGACTACTAGGAACTTGAGCGTAAAGACAACAACAACGAACACTTGCCGGTTATCTCTGAGAGGTGAGTTCGTCAAGTGCACCTGAAAACACGACAGGCTTGAATGGAACCATGTTTTGCCATGGTCTGTGCTTCTGTTTCATGCTTGATGGCTGCTTGTATTTTACAATCACCGCTTATGTAGCACTTAAAATGAACGTCGGGATCCGTTGATGCCACGAATGCAACACTAGCCTTATTTGTCACAATGTCACACAAGTTTTAACGTGACCAGTTACCAGCTATGGAAGATCCCCTGCCCTGTGCGCGCTAGCGCTGGTGAATAGATTTGTCAAGAAAAACTCGTTTCATTTCAATATTGAAATTGATAAACCCACCCATTGATTTAATTTTTGGACTAGTGTAATCCTGTCAGTATCACCGAACGACGACAATCATTACACCTTTTCGACTTTTCCTCAAAAAAATATAAGGAGTTGCTGAAAGTAGATATGTAACTGAAATTCATTTTTTTTCTTTCCCGTTATCAGGCGTTCGTCTTTTACAGAAAACCCAATTGTCGACCTATGATTTCTGGCTTTGTTGATTATAGGACTAGTACCCTACCGTTTTTTCTCCGGGCAGGACCCAGCACTGTTGGCCATAAAACTAGTTTGTCTTTGATTTCTCAGGCTGGCGAAACAAATAGTTTAGTGATGGGACATGTTGTCTTACCTTGCTCGAAGGAGGGTGCCTGGGGTACTCCCAGTATGGGCTATATAGGTACGTGCAGCCCCAAAGGGTAAGGCTTTCAGCCGTTTTGGTCATAAATAGTGTATAATTATCAACTTCTTTAAGCAGTAGGGCCCCTTGTTTCTGAGCGATCAGCTAAAAACTATGAGATTCAATGAGTCACGATGCTCAAGGACACGTGCTATCATTTTGAAATTTCCAACAAATTTGGACATGTTGAAATAATGCTCATGTTATAAATTGATTCCGTGGCTCGTCATCATCAGCGCAGCCTCGATAATTAGCGGTGTGACTGTTACCAAGGCTTTAAATTTCTGTTGAAATAAAATACGGGATGTGGTGTGCGTTGAACTACAGGCAAAAGGATTCAATTGCTTTTTTTTTATTGATTGCTGTTCGGGCAAACGGTCCTGTCTAGTGTTTGTTGTGAATATAAGTCTGTATTAACACTACTTTTAATTCAGCGATGATAATGCTAGCGAAATATCAAAAAGGTGTTTTTCCTCGGCTATTATGATTTTTACAGACATCGTTAGGATAAGAATGACTCTGAGGTTAAGAATTTCTATTCCAGATGGTCCGGATCGATGTAATATATATATTTTAACGATAACTGCAGAAATCCTACCGCGCTCATTGGCTAATTTTCATTGTCAGTAAGCGAATAGACACATGAAACTGTAATTTGTGCGACACGTCAATTAGCGAGAGCAGACAATTTGACAATTTGTTATCGTAAAAAGCAATTTGACGTCAGTTTTTAATAGCCCATTGCAGAAACGTGAGAGCACTGGGGCGAGTTTCTTATATTGATTAGATTGAAAATCTAAACATTCCAACCGAAAGGTTAACGACTGAAAAGCTACCCAAGCAAGTTTTAAGTGGAAATTTGTCAAAATGGGAGCCTTGTAAAAGTTGCAAAATTCCATACAAACCCTTATAATTTTGTCGCCTGTCTACCCAATACATACAAACTCTCTATTTTGGGTGATATTTGGGGAGCTACCATTTTGCCATTTTCCTCCTCCAAAAACTTCTATTCTTAGTAAAGACTCTCAAATTTAGTTGATCTTTCATTTTTCAAACAAATGGAAAACAACCATACTCTTTCCCAGTCCTCTCACGTTTCTGCAATGGCCCATGCGTCTGTCCTGTTATTGACAATGAATTTCCTCATGATATTGTCAAATTAGTTGATCAATAACAGAAAAAACGCATGAAACGCTGACGTCAATATGTTAAATAACACATGCCAATCGTAGTGTATATTTCCCTCCCCGTTGCATAAGTCCCGTAACTAGTTTTATGACCAACAATGCTGGATCCTTCCGGAGAAAAAACGGTAGGGTACTAGTCCTATAAGCAACAAAGCCAGAAATCGCTCTCTCCGCATCTGCTGAGTTTCTTGGCCCTATCTCTTGATTTTCTTCATTTTTTCATGGGTCGACCATTAGGTTTTCTGTGAAAAACGAACGGCTGAAAACAGGAAAGAAAAAAGTGAATTTCACTTGCATATCTACTTCCTCTGCTGCGTCAGCAAGCCCTTATATATTTTTTGGAGGAAAAGTAGGTAAAAATTGAAAAGCTGTAATGTGTCGTCGTTCGGTCATACTGACAGGATTACACTAGTCCAAAAATGAAAGCAATGGGTGGGTTTATCTATTTCAACATTGAAATGAAACGAGTTTCACTTGAAAAATAAACATATTGATCGGCGCGCGCAGTGAAGGGGATTCTCCATATTGGTCACGTTACAACTTGTGTGACATAGTGACAAATAAGGCTAGTGTTGCATTCGTGGCATCAACGGATCCCGACGTTCATTTTAAGTGCTACATAAGCGGTGATTGTAAAATACAAGCAGCCATCAAGCATGAAACAGAAGTACAGACCATTCATCGAAAAACATGGTTCCATTCAAACCTGTCGTGTTCATTCAGGTGCACTTGACGAACTCACCTCTCAGAGATAACCGGCGAGTGTTCGTTGTTGTTGTTTTACGCTTAAGTTCCTAGAAGTAGTCATTAGGCTAGTAGTAATACAGGATTCAGTTGTCATGAAAACGGTAAATGAAAACTTACTACTTTCATTTTCTCCTAGCGTTCCGTCGACCTGTGGGAGAATGTACCAAAGGAGCTTGTCAGGACGACGGCAACGGTTAAATTAGTGACAGCCATTATTTACTTTTGGAGTATCTCGCAAGTCTTGAGAATTGATCGACTTTAACGCAACCTGCACCTCAAAACTGGATCTCCAGCTTATCCATTTACTAAAGCAAGCTTTTTGTCACTACTTAGAAGGTCAACAAACGAACCTGAACGGCAGAAGACATATTTTAACCGAGTGCAAGGGTTATGTAAATGAACTTTGACACGAGCGATAGTTGTGTAAATACACTGATTGTGGCAGATTTTAATCTGTTGTCGCGTGCAATCCAAGGAGATACCCAGCGGTTTGAACTTATGGAACGGTCTATTAAGGTAAGAAATTTACTGTGATCTGCTTTTTAGCCTTCATTTAGACCCAACTTTTGAGATTTTCTTCCTCAAACTTGGCTAAATTTTAGTAGGTGAACAAAGGCCTCAGAGTAGGGTGTCTTCCAGCCTCTCTGGTAAGCTTAGAATTTTCGGAAAAGTTTCCATATTTCGTCAGGCTAGGTAATGAATGTACCTTAGAATTTGTATGAAAACGAAATTCTGTGAGCTGCATTTTAGGGGACGTAGCACGCTTCACAAAATCGGTCAATTTTACCTTTCTGATCACGGTCGGCAACCTCAGTTCCGCCAAAATTCAATTTTGGCTCGTAGCAAAGCAAAAATAAGAAACTGGAAAATAATAAATTGCTTTTTTATACATATGTCCCAAATCCTTTTCACTGACAAAAAATGAGGGAAAATTATTTTTGGTCCCGAAGTCGAGTGGACCGCTTTTAGAGAGACTGTCACTTAAATGCTTTATTTGATACTGAATGTTCACTACTTAGCCATTTTTCACTGCTCACCTCTGTCAAGCCAATGCAGTCATATGTTAGAAACTGCATATGCATGAAACTGAAACACTACATTATAGAAAACTACGTATAATCTGATTTTACTGAAAATCTCTTATTGAAGTGTGGAAGTTCTCTGGATTATCTGACTTTCCATGTACCATGCCAGAGTATGGTGCGAGATGTACATGTAAACCTGAATTATTTTAAATTAACTGTTGGTCAACCTGCACTGTCAAGTGGGTCACCTACCCATTCCCCAAGCTAAGGGTGACTTGTTAAAATGACATGGGTTTGAATAATGTGAATAAAATAATGATTTGTCAACAAGATACAACATTTTATAAGGCAAATAATTCCATGGCCAGGCTATTTGTTTAAATGTTCAAAATCCATAAAAGCGATTCATTCTCATCATCCACAGCTGTTACAAGTGGGAAAGAAAGGCAATTAAATGCAACAGTCTTCATTTCAAATAATGTTGTGTCAACATAGTACAGAAGGCTCTCAAGGTCTTGTTTGCATGATGTGTAAAGTTTTATGGTCACAAATTCAGTTTCTTTGCCAGAAAGCTGATCATGCATTATGAGGAAATGAATTATCCTTCCAATTTGTGCCTTGTCTTGATCTGCACAACTGATATTCACTACCGAAGAGACAACAGCTCCAGAATCTAGTGTGAAGGATTTTAACATTGATGTCTTTCCATGCAGTTGTTTCTCCATGGAAAATGTTCGCTTAACATCTTGCTCCCTGTCAGTAGCCAAAGAAAAGGCACCACAGCCCACCAGGTCCTTTGTTTCTTGTTTAGTTAGTTGATACTGATTGGAAGGGGTTTCCTTGTTGTTATTTTCAGTATCCACATCCAAAGGCAAAAGGCGCCCTGAAAGTTTCATGAACTGTACCCAATCAAATAGCTGATAAAAATAAATAACATGATCTGAGTTAATCATCTTGAAATTGTACACATTTGGTGCCTATTAACAAAAAAAAACTATTACAAAATAAAACTAATTGCTGGTTAAGAATATTGAATGCAACTGCAACCAACATTTTGGAATTTCAGTTGGATTTACAGATCAGGCCCCATGGAGGTGGAAAGACTTCAAAATCTGTTCCAGTTAAATGAATTGAAACCATCATTTAATTGCCTGTTTTTGGACTGAACCATTAATTGCTTCTTCCATCCCTTTCCTTTTATGAATTTTAATTAATAAAAACATTATATGTGTGTATTTATTTGCAGCTTGAACTTGCCTGTGCTAATTACAAACATGAAAAAACCCTAAAAGATGTTTTTATTTTTAGAAGGTAGTGTTATGGAAAGGGACACTCAGTCAAGGGAGGGCTCCTTTATGAACGACATACAGTAAGCATTCTCACATGTATGTCATATAATTCAAACTTATACATATATACACTGAGAAAGCAGTTCTTTTGGACTCACTCTGTATGTTTCCATAACAGTAGCTTCTGGAAAACGCCGAATTTTCACCCTCTGACAGATCCAACTGTTGAATCGTTCATAGCAATACATCCACCAACTGTGGACTGGGCGTTGTTGCTCGATCCCATTTACAGAATGGCGCAAGATGTGAAGACTTATGGTCTAGACAAAGAATTATTGTGTAATGTGTAATGTAAGTAACATCATATGATCTGAACATGCTCAGAGAAACACAGTTTCTGATATACAATAATATATAATCAATCCGCTGGCCAACAGCAGTGCCACATTGCAATATTCTCTATTTTGTATATTTTTATGTACACCTGTTTGTAATTAAAAACCCTTCTGGTTTTCAAGAGGACATCTTATTCTTTATTACAAAAACTACAGGAAACAGCCTAATAAAAGAACTAGTGGATTGAGAACCTCCAGGCTGAAATTTGGTGAGAACAAATTCAGCCTGAGAAATGAAACATGTTCTCATGTTAAAAAATAGGGTATCAAAAATTGGAAAACAGTGGGGATGATCTATGTGTGCTGGACCATTACAAACACACATTACAGTATTTCACAATCGGGATTGAAGCTGCTAGAGTACAGGCTGGTTTTATGGTTTCATTTAATAAAACAGGGATTGCATAATGTTACATCCATACATACATAAACTTTATTTCAGTGTCAATGTATTTAGCTGACATCAGCTAATTGGGGACACTACACTAGTACAAAAAATTAAAATATATATGTACATACATAATAAACTCTATATAACAGTTAACAGTTAACTTATGATCATGTAATGATTACTAAAGTACCTGAACACTAATAGGGAAGTCACGTTCTAACTGTGCACAGACTTCATTTACTTCCTTTTCCAAGGCAGGCAAGTCATGCAATTCCTGAGTGTCACTACAAATCTTTTCAAGAAAATCCAGGAGGCGGAAGAGTGAAATCCTTTGATTTCGTCCAAGAAGGCCTCTTAAGCAGAACTTTAAGATTCCATCTGTGGCAAGCTAACACAATAAGTTATAAAATAACAGTCAAACGCCACTTTTCAGCCTACTCTAAAGCTACATGTAGTCACACCCTTTCTGCCTCTTTTAATTAAGCTGCGACAACCAGTTCCTCGGACTGATGATTTAAAAATTAATTTTATATAAAAAATTTTTGCAATGTCATCACTAAACACAATTCCACACACACATGTATTTTAAATATACATGTTCACAATTAATAAACAGCTAACACACTTGAAAAATATAATAAGTGAAAAGATGTAACTTATGTTCAATTCGCTACATGTACATGTACAGTAGACAATCAAAACCTAAAGAAAACTGCAGCACAGGACTGTCTACTTGGGTAAATATACACACCATGGCCACCTTCTATTTGGCAAATACTCAACATTACTTGACACATATACAATACAAATGTTTTTGTACCTGTTTCCAGTCATGTGATTTGAGGTATGGTTTCTTACAGAAGAAAGCACATGGCTTCCAGCCATAACCTGAGGGCACGCACACATTAAGTGCCCGCTTATCAGCCAGTTTGAGGTCCGCACTAGATAGACGAAATGGAGCAGCAGGCAGCATGTTTCTCTCGCTCTTTGATTTGCCTCTTTTTCTCGCTGTTTGTTCTGTTTTGGTTTCATCACCTAGAAAACAACAAAATAATCCGATCATAAGAAAAACCTTAATGTTTTTTACTTCGCAGATGGATTTAAACATTCTGAATGGAGCTGTTTTGCTTTGTAAACTCCAGCGTAATACAAAAAGGCAAATACAGAAAGCAAATTTACTGTGTGAATGTATTCATGGCTAAGTTGAAACTGAAAAAGGAAGTTGCGCACCAAAATACTGTTACTGTATTTGACTGGAAACAACATCAGATGTTTTCTAAGGTTTTTTGACCAGAAAATCACCTTCAAATAATGTTGAGCTGCAGTAGATCTTTAGATAAAGCAGAAATTTATTGTTTACTTTGTTCACATTGGGCGATTTTTCACGATTTATGCAAGTTTTGATTAATGCGATCGGATGCAAGTTGAGGTTCATCATTATGCAAAATCCTACAACTGGCCGGCCACAGTTTTGTGAGGTACATGTACATGTAACTGTAAAACAAAAACAACAAATTAATGACTTAATTAAACCTAGGTTTGCCTGTTTCAAAAAGTAGAGATTATAATAATGAGGTGGCAAAATTAATGTGGCCACTGTTATAAAATGTAGAAACCTACTTTGTGTGGCCTTTCCAGCTGCTTCAGGCTCGTCAAGTTGCTTTTCCTGTAGCCAGCATCCTTGAAAACGACCCAACTCTTTTTCTGCCTTTCTAACTTTTATGCTATCACCTTTACCAGTAATTAAGTCAAAAAATGTGCAAACAATATTTTTGAGGTCATGCATCAGGTCAGGAAGAGCTTGATTTGGCCTGTCATAGTTGGGCAACAACATGAAACAGTTGACACCTCGTGTTCCAGTAGCTTTAGCAACATTACTGGCTTGTGCTTTGTTCTTTGCTCTGTTGTGGGCAACTGAATTTGAAGTCTGGAAAGGACCTTTTCTGTTTACGCAAGGGGTGATCTTCACTAAGATAGCGTCTGTTTTCCAGATAGACTACCTTGTCCAAAGAGGACACAAATTGGCCTAGGAGTAATAAAAAAGAGAAGCAAAGGAAACATTGTACCATACACTGCATGTATTTAATGACATTTTGACCCAAAAATATTCATTTCAATAACATTTTAGACTTACAGCCGGTTAGCTTTACATTAAGTATTGGTCTTGTCTGATCAAATTGCGACTTACATTTGAGGACAGAAAAAAGTAATTACTAATCCCCATGAAATTCCAAAAAACTGAGAGGCAAAACTCCTCCCTTCCCTTTAATAAACTTACCTATTGACTTCTGATGATGTCAGTGAAAAGGCATGAATGTATGAAACGTAGTAATTTAAGTTGGTGGAATGTTTCAATAGAAAACTTTAGATGTCGCATGATACGCGATATAAAAGCTGTAATGTACTTTCAGGGCATTGTATATTATATTGATTTCTTCTGCTGTGCACAAGATTAAAAGCAAGTACGTATTAAAAGCTTACAGAACAATAAGTAACAAATTGTGATGTGTATTAAAATTTGTTTGCAGACTCGGCATCAGGAGCATTAGAAAACTACATGATATGGTTAAAATAGTAAGATGGTCACGCATTACATGTAATTTCCCAGGGTTGGGGGCATTTGATCGCCTTAATTGGGGCATTTGAATGGCTTTTTGGCTCAGGGAGAGGGGGATTTAAACACTAATTTACTAAAAATTCAAATGCCCAAGGGGTTGTCTGGGGGGGGGGAGGGAGGGATTTCGAAGCCTCGATTTGACCGGTACACAAGTTTGCAATGATACCATCCAATTATCATTTTGTGGAGGTATTTGAAAAGTTAAGCATTGATAAGATAATGAGTAATGATGGCAACACGGTTCACTTTTTAGTATTATATTGTTCAGTTTGCCTTACCTCTAATCTCACACCACATGCAACCTTGTAAGGCAGTCTGGCCTGCTGCTGTAAAAACCTTTCCCAGACCAGGATAGTCAAGAACATAACTCATCAGGGCAACTTTGAATGTAAATGACGCATTTCTGAAGGCATCAAAAAAAGTGGCACCAGACAGTTCCAGAACTTCATCTACCACTATTTCAAGGTATGGATCAAGGTGTTTTGGCTCTTGGCCTTCTGTTTGAGCTGGAACTATACCAGCAAGCATGATATTCTCAAACAGATTGCGTACGTTCCTAGGTAGGTTAAGGGCAGTAAGCATAATTGGCCACATTGAGTAATTGACCTTATTGCTACTAAACGGATTGACACCATCAGTGGAAAGTTGTAACAGCATTCCTCGGAGATCGCCATTGCAGAATCCTTCCTCCGAGAAAGCTTGTTTCCATGAAGGGGAATCATGAATGTCACGCATAATGGAAGAGTCTTCACACGCATCACGATTATCAGCATGGCTCTGAATGACTTCAGAAATACTTGCGTTTCCAAACATTCTTCTCCAACGAGGTCCAAGAGGAAAATAAAGAAATCTTCTTCTAGCATTAATATTGTTACCCCAATATCGATTAGATCCGCAAACGGGACACTTTTGCAGCTTTGAATAGTCGTATCTACTAGTCTTGCGAAAGATGACACAGTCGTTCGGACAAACATGGTAAGATACTGGTGGAAGCAGAAATGGCTTGACAAAGTTGTACGCTGCATCGTACGACCCAGGAAGGTTATTTGGCTGTGGTAACAAACGCTTCTTCAATCGCAAAAGATCAGATAAGGCACTTTTGCTTGTGGATGGGTGTTCAGTAAACCACATAAAATAACTCGCTAATGCTTGAAGAACAGTGATATCACTATTTTCAAAAAGAGGAATCTTGGCATTTTCACTGTCATAAATGTCGTGTTCCATTTCAAGGTCACAGTCTTTGTCGTCAGAGCTACTATAAGAAGGTAAGGATTCATTACTCCCACTATCGTCGCTTAACGCGGCTAAATCATGTTCTATCGAGACTTCATTGTCACTAGATGAACTCGTAATGTCGATTTCCTTTTGAATTATTTCGCCATCACTTTGCTTACTAATACTCGTTGAATCTATCCGACGTCGTTTGAAATTTCTGCCGCAGTTTTCCTCACTTGAATATGATAGTTCCGCAAATGAATCATTGCCATCATGTCTGTAATCGTTCTCAGCCAACAATTCATCCCCGCTCCCGCTTTCAGATAACTGATCATCATGATCATTGTCATCATGTCTGTAATCGTTCGACTTGGCCAACAATTCATCCTCGCTCCCGCTTTCTGATAACTGATTATCATGATCACCTGAATATCGGCCAAACACTTCTAGATGCCTCTTCACGATCTTAATTGATTGGGTGCATTCGGATTTGCAATTTTTGCAAGGACAAACATGGTCTTTACTTGCTGTACATTTTTTATCGCTCATGTGCTGCTCCGAGTATGGCATCTTCCTCACTCGTCGTTCTCGTCCGTGCGGTTAAATATTGACCTTTCGTTTACCATATACGGTGCGTCGTACACAGGGAGCCCGAGCGCTCACCGTGCGTGCATAACCGACAAGGGAATTTAAACTGTGAATGGAAGTTGCTCTCGTACAATCTGTGACTCAATCACCCCAGAAACGTATTTCGTTTTTAATTTTTATTACAAAGTACATAAGTTTTTTTTTTTATAGCGATAAAGCGCAATATTTAGCTATAAAGCGCTAGGGCTCCCTGGGGTGAATTGAGTCGGTGATCATTAGTTGTCGGTAAATAAATGACCCCACCTTTACCATATATGTAATACAATCAGAACTTCAAAACGAACGGCGCCAAAAGTGTAGTGTTCGTGCACGCGGTTCCTATAACTGATCTCGATACTTCGATCTAAAAGAATCGTTCTCGTAGCTTCTTTAACTTTGAAATGGCAAATCACGAGCAAAAAGTAATTTGCGAATTTCTCGCTTTGTTGAAAACAAACCCAAATGCTTTGTCCAGCGTTTTGCAAACGACACAACTACAGGCAGCGATTACCTCCAACGAGCAAACGGATGCGTTGAACTCATCAAGCACGAGCTCTCGATCTACATCTAGTTCACCCACTTCTGACGAAGAGTCTGCACAGAACACTGGGGCAGTCGACATCGTTTCCACCGGCACCACCGCTTATAGCGCAGAAGATCTTCTGGCAAAACGAGGGGCAAAGGGCAAAAGATCGAAAGCCCAACAAACATTTCGGGTAAGTCCAATCTTAATTATATTTAGCCATTTATTACAACTTGCGACAACCAAATCTTGAAAGATCTTGAAATAGATTTATCTTTCTCGTGTTCTTTTACTCGTGCATATTACACGTACGTATTCTTTACAAATAAACTTTATAATCTCAGCTCGAGCGCGGATCAATCGAGAAAATTGTTGACTTAAAAGTGTGAGATTTCAAATTGAAGATTTGGGTGATACAGATCACTACATGTATGAAGCCGAATGACGATCATTAATTAATGGCCATCCGACTGATTAGGCCCCGCGCGTCCACACCGATGCGTTTAAAATATATATACTTAGTTTGAAACAAAGCGCATACTTTTCAATAGTTTTTGCCTATTGTCCACACAACAACGCACGCTGCCAAGAGTTGTACATGTGGAGTTGTACATAAGTGTGGACGGGGCCGGCCTATTTAACAATTGTTGTTTTCTCAATTATTTTCAGCTTGTGTTGAGGGAGTCTGCCAGGAAATGTGGCATTTGGGAGAACCCTCCTCTCATGCGAGAAATTAACATGAAAACGCTGGAAGTGTTTACTAAAAAGGTATATATATATATATATATATATATATCTAGACGTTACAAGGCAATCAATGCACTTCCCCAACCGGATGGTCATGCCCATACTATAAGAAGGAGGCTTTCTGAAAGTTTGATTTATAGAAGGAATCAAATAAAAAATACAAGATTCTGGAAGCGTGCTAGAAAGGTAAGCTTTAGTGTCTAACTTTTGATCTTCATTGTCAGTATTCATATCATATGCATATACATATTGTATATTTTATGTCAAAACCAGTTACGTATACTGATCTTGACTTTACTTAATGTAATGACTAATTATGACAGACAGGTAGCTTAGGATCTACAATCCTGGTCAAAACTGTCGGGACAATTCGTGCTTTTCCCCCTCCCCCCATTACAATGTTGATTTTTCACGGTCTCCAAAATCAAGATCCGTTCATCGATCGCTGGCATGTTTCAACATTGTCTGGGGGGAAGGGGGGCGCCAAAAAGGCAGCGAAAGAAGAACAAACCGTGCTCATATAACGATGAAAGCATGTACAGTAAATTCTCTACTTTTCGCCCAAAATTTGACAAGTGTCCCGAAGTGTTTTGACCCGGATTGTCTGAAACTGAGTTTCATCGAATAAAACTGGAAACCGTATCATATATGTCCTCAAAATAGTAAACAATTTGTAACACTGCGTTAAAAATTGTTTTATTGTAGTAAAGTCTGTTTTATGGCAGCTTAAGAACCAGCGAAGAACATTTTCAGGAGACTCCTTACCAGACTCCGCGCAGTTAGCGGCCGCTTTTTCGAGCTGCAGAATTATTTGACTTTGCTAAGAAGAGTTCGATTGCTCACAAGTTGAAGGACAGCAAATCGCGTAGACAATAGAATAGTTTAAAGGAAAGAGCCACATTCACGTCTCTGTGGATTTTGCTTCGCCAAATTTCTGCGCGTCATCTTGCTTACACTCAATCAGTGTCATACAAAACCGCATTGTCTGTTGCGTGACCCAAGCCGTTGTTGACAACGGCAACAGTTCTCACTCACATTTCTCACTCCTAAAAACACATTTTCTGGTTGTGCTTTTGATGTAGCTAGCAGAATATATGGCGTGTTGTATTATAAACACTTTCGTTGATCTTTAATTGGCGTTCGTTTCTGAACAAGAAAACGCGTAATGCCTTTTTCAACATTTCTCGGCTATTTGAAAAGAATAAGCTAACATCTAATTTGATCTTTTGCTGTTTTTAGGGTGAGAAATGTTGAAAAATACCCACCCGGTGATCGTTTAAAGCCAAAAAGCGCTTGTATGAATAGAAAAGAAAGGGTTATTATGTTTTTTGCAGCGTCTTTTTTAAAAAGTCATTTCTAAACCTAAATATCTTCCTTTACATAGCCGAGAAATGTGGCCGAGAACTGTTGACTGCTCACGGTAACGCAACCCACCGTTTTGACAATCCTTGCTCACACTACCTCTACACCGGTGCAATATATTGCTTTACTATCAGAGATAATTCTCTAATGAGATTCAATGAACCTGACCAGGCTTGACACCAATTATCAAGAAATTCTTTTCTCAGACAATCCTGGTCAAAACTGTCGGGACAATTCGTGCTTTTCCCCCTCCCCCCATTACAATGTTGATTTTTCACGGTCTCCAAAATCAAGATCCGTTCATCGATCGCTGGCATGTTTCAACATTGTCTGGGGGGAAGGGGGGCGCCAAAAAGGCAGCGAAAGAAGAACAAACCGTGCTCATATAACGATGAAAGCATGTACAGTAAATTCTCTACTTTTCGCCCAAAATTTGACAAGTGTCCCGAAGTGTTTTGACCCGGATTGTAGTTGTCTTTTTTAATACAACTTCTCAACTCCAAGTGTAAGTGGATAGCTTACAGTGTATTGCATGACTCACAATAACTTGAACCATAAGATTAAAGGAAGTTAGTAACTAAAAAACCTGAAGGGAAACAAATTTACTTTGAGTTAGCATGAGGAGGCTCAAGTTATTGATGGTTTAAGTCTGAAGTCGGAACCAATAATAATTTATTAGAGCAGGGTTCTAATTCTTTTGATGCCCTGGTATCAGCCACGGCCATTATAATATTTTCTTTAATTGGCAAATGATAAAATTCCTTAATTTATTTAAATACAGGGTAAATGTTATTATATTACCTCTTTATCTCGAACTCCGATCCCCGAAACCTATTTCCCTTGCCCTTGTTTTTCAGTAATATTTACTATCGGCAATCTCAAACTGTTTTTAGTTTCCCTTGAAAATTGGAGATAACTGGACTCAACTCTATAATCATTTCATTTGTAGATGAATAAATACAAAGATGAGGCCTGCCAGAGGCCAGTAGTTGTTGCTGAAGAAAACTCCACGCCGGTGAATACAACACTCATCCAAGTTGAGCAGGCTCTTAAAGTTGATGATCCTGCAGGTCATGATCAAGTTGAAGAAGATGATCAGGACACAGGATTTTCTTTCACTTCATCGTAAGTAAAAATATGTTACAATGTAATTATACATCAATAGCATCTTATCCAGTAATACAGTAAACTCTCTCTAATTAAGCGGACACCACTGTAAGGCGGACACCTCGCTAAGGCAGACATGAATGGCTGGTCCCGGCCGAATCTCACTTGTTTGTCTGTAACTAAACTCTCTTTAAGGCAGACAGTGGACACTTCTTTAACAAAATTCAAGGCGGACACTAAAAGTACATTTTTTTGCACAATCAATAGATTATAGGCCAGATATTATTTCAAATTGACCAACCACGGCAATAATAATCTCAAACTGATCTGATTACAAGAAAATACTTGATACTGTTTACCTGGTGTATTGTATTCTGCAACCAGTTAATTAAGTTTCCTTGTTTACAGGGAGGAGCTGTTCGTAATGGATGGTGCAAGGAAAATTGCCCGGGCAACTTTTCTCCGAACATCCAAAGCAGACAGTAAGTACAGTATAACCCCTGCCTGATCAGATCTTACAGCAACCCAAACGTGTGACCCCTAGTACTTTTAATTAATTCAAACTCTTTTGTGCTCACAGACTACCCAATCAGAAGATGAGGATAGTTTATCCACGGCTTCTAATTGAATAGTCTGTGCGCACAAAAGAATGTGAATTAATTTAAAGTAGTGACACTTTTAGGCTCCTTGCAGTATATCGCAATAAGCTTGTTTGTACAGCAATATATATTAAACGTGTAAGACTTATCAGATCATTTCCAAATTTTTTTATACAGTGTAATAGTAATTATTGCTGTTTATAAGGCCCCCGGCCTCCAACCATGGGATATAACCTACGTACCCCAGTTGCATAAGCCCACCCAGCATGCCAAAACCACTTATTAAGTTTATTTAATTTATTACCAGAATTTTATGACATAATTATGTACTAATATAATCTGCTTTTTGAATTAATTCAAGGTGACTTCAAAAAACTGGTCATGCAGTCCAACTTTCTGAAAAGTGACGATAAAGTCGAGCTGACGGGACCAAACACAGAGAAATATCTCTGTGAAATCCAGGTAAGTACAAGTAAAAGCAAGGCAGGATTAACGCCAGGAACTAATAGCCATTTATCACTAACATTTTTGCGTATTTAATTTCTTTATAATTAGGTTGGTCAAAAATTTTACTGGCCCGAAAACCAGTTGCTGAAACATGTGGCCAAATCATAGCAAAGTAAGCCCAAGGAACCGGAGAAAACGGCAACACAAAGTAACCCCAAGGACCCTGAAAAAAAGGCAACACAAAGTAAGCCCAAGGAACCAGAGAAAAAGGCAAAGCAAAGTAAGCCCAAGGAACCGGAGAAAATGGCAACACAAAGTAAGCCTAAGGAACTGGAGAAAACGACAAAGCAAAGTAATAAGCCCAAGGAACCGGAGACAACGGCAAAGCAAAGTAAGCCCAAGGAACCGGAGAAAACGGCAAAGCAAAGTAAGCCCAAGGAACCGGAGAAAATGGCAACACAAAGTAAGCCCAAGGAACTGGAGAAAACGGCAACACAAAGTAAGCCCAAGGAACCGGAGAAAACGGCAACACAAAGTAAGCCCAAGGAACTGGAGAAAATGGCAACACAAAGTAAGCCCAAGGAACTGGAGAAAACGGCAACACAAAGTAAGCCCAAGGAACCGGAGAAAAAGGCAACACAAAGTAAGCCCAAGGAACCGGAGAAAACGGCAATCAGCAAGGAAAGCCAAGACCTGCAGGTGACACCAACCGACAAACAAACAGAGCCAACAAACTATTGCAAATATAAGGGGTATGTGTATGTGTCTGTTGGTGAGGCTGTCCATACCCCCGCGCCATTACCAGCAAAGAGGCGCCGAATGGCAAAAGTCAGTTTAGATTTTGATTACATATAATTTATAATATACATACCAGTTAACAATTATTCCCCGCAGTGGAGGTGGCTAGTGGTGGTGTTTTAGTATATACCAAACCAGTGAGATAGAATCCCCAAAATAATTGATTTGTTATCTCTCAGAATACTGCAAAAAAGTCTTTTGCAAATACATTTGTGCACTGGGAGGTGAATAGCACATGCTATCCCGAGTTTGAGTAGCCAATCAGCGCATAACACACTGTCCACTGGCTTGATATACTAATTAACGATATTATATTATCAGAAATAATATAATTTGTTTTATAGAAATTTGTAATGATAATGAAATTGATTTATTAATTGAACATTTTAATAAAATATTGTTCTTTACAGGATCATATTTTGATCTTGAACTAAATTAAAAGTACTAGTGTCGCTTATAAGAATTTATTATTATCACTGCTGGCCAGTGGATTGATTATTTTTAAATAATTACTTATACCGTAAACGTCCATGTATAAGCCGCATCCGTAGATAAGCCGCACCCCGAATTTAGAAGCGCAGATTTTGGAAAAAAATCTAATACAATAAAGTTTGAAGTTCCAGTAACTTTCTATTGCTATAAACCAACAAGAACAAACAATCAAGGTTTCACCATAAAGTTGAAATTCCTTCGATTGAAACAAAACGAACGAGTGCTTAGTAGCCAAGCTTTAAATGTGGGGATGTATCCATGGATAAGCCGCACCCTTGATTTATGGCTTCAATTTTGTGAAAAAAAAAGTGCGGCTTATAAATGGACGTTTACGGTATTATATTTATGCTTCATTATCATCATTACCTTATTTCAATTGTGTATTTATTAACTGTGATGGATGGGTTTCTATAATAATATAGATAGTTTGGTTTATACAAAACATAAACTTTATTCTAGATTTTATATATATAACTTTATATTTTAATAATTAAACATTGTAATTTGATTAGCCTGTCCTGGTGACCGTTAACTACAAATAAATTGTTGTTTCAGGGTTAAATTGCCTGTGTTCAATTTGCTTAATGAAATTGCTACATTTTGGTTTCATTGGAGGCTAGGACCTGGTGCCAGACTTGCAACGATGATTTGACATTGACGTATATATATGTGTATATATATGCCACTTGCATTTTAATTGGGACAAATCATCTTGAAACTAATTAAAGTTAATGAAAAATTGACAACCGAGCTATATATATACATATAATAGATCGCTATAAGTAATGATCATGTCAGATTTAATTTAATCACATGATCGATCATGATCTGGCCAGCTACATGAAGGTATAGGCTGCATATAGATCATGAGCATGCGCATGATCTGCATGCATATATATACAAATGTAAGAAGGAAAGTATTACTAGTTACTCGAGTTTCACGCTCAAGGCGATCATCAGACTGATCGTTGTCTACGAGAAGGTGTCATATATAAGTTTTCAAATTTAGGAACGGTTGCAGCGACGCTTCCGGTGATTGGTTGTCGTGAAAAACTTGTTTTCATGGCGGCATTTCGTTACCAGCTCAGATTTCTTGTTCAAGAGAAAGGCGTTTTTTGCGCTCAAGATGCAAAGTTTTTCAGATAAACACAGGTTGCAGCGAGAAGGGTTGCCTTTGTACGCTTTTGCTCTTTTTACGATGCGCCAGTTGATTGCGTAGTCGATGTTTTTGTCCTTTAAGTCCCAGATGTGCTTGGAAAGTACAGTGTCATGTGAGTGTTTTTTGTCATTGAAAGAAAGCTTGTGGTTGTTGTACCGTGTTTTGAATTCGTTTTCCGTCATGCCAATGTAGGATCTTGAGTTACCGGAAGTTGTTGTGACAGTAGCTTGGTAGATAATGTTGCTGGTTAGGCACGCACCGTCAAGAGGGCAAAGGTTTTTGTTTCTACAATTGCATTTCTTCTCACTGGAGGACTCGTTGCACTCATTCAGGATCTTCTGGTTGTGGCTTTTGATTATGTTAGCCATGTTTGTAGTGCAGCTGTAGCTGACCTTGAGGTTGTTTCTATTGAATATTTTGTGGAGCTTGTGTGACTTTGGGAAATGTTTGTTTATCAGGCAAAGGAATGATTTAGCGATGTTGGTTCGAACATTCTGGCTGTATGGCGGGTTAAACCATATGATTTTTCTTGACCTGATTCTGGATTTTGCTCTTCCTTGGTTTTGATTTTGATTTGCAACATAATGGATTCGTTCTTTGTACCCGCTGGATTTCAGGGCGTTGTTGTATAACTGCGAGGTTTTATCGAACTCGTCTTGGTCGCAGGACAAACTCGATACTCTAGTGCCTATGGATGTTGGAATTTGCCTAATTGTAGAAGGTGGGTGATTGGATTTGGCGTTGATGTACAATGGATCGTTGTCAGGTTTTCTGTATGGGAAATACCTTCCAGTTGTTAGATTTAGCGTGACATCGAGATAATTCACCACCTTGAGGTTGCCTTGCACTGTCACGCTAAATCTAACAACTGGAAGGTATTTCCCATACAGAAAACCTCACAACGATCCATTGTACATCAACGCCAAATCCAATCACCCACCTTCTACAATTAGGCAAATTCCAACATCCATAGGCACTAGAGTATCGAGTTTGTCCTGCGACCAAGACGAGTTCGATAAAACCTCGCAGTTATACAACAACGCCCTGAAATCCAGCGGGTACAAAGAACGAATCCATTATGTTGCAAATCAAAATCAAAACCAAGGAAGAGCAAAATCCAGAATCAGGTCAAGAAAAATCATATGGTTTAACCCGCCATACAGCCAGAATGTTCGAACCAACATCGCTAAATCATTCCTTTGCCTGATAAACAAACATTTCCCAAAGTCACACAAGCTCCACAAAATATTCAATAGAAACAACCTCAAGGTCAGCTACAGCTGCACTACAAACATGGCTAACATAATCAAAAGCCACAACCAGAAGATCCTGAATGAGTGCAACGAGTCCTCCAGTGAGAAGAAATGCAATTGTAGAAACAAAAACCTTTGCCCTCTTGACGGTGCGTGCCTAACCAGCAACATTATCTACCAAGCTACTGTCACAACAACTTCCGGTAACTCAAGATCCTACATTGGCATGACGGAAAACGAATTCAAAACACGGTACAACAACCACAAGCTTTCTTTCAATGACAAAAAACACTCACATGACACTGTACTTTCCAAGCACATCTGGGACTTAAAGGACAAAAACATCGACTACGCAATCAACTGGCGCATCGTAAAAAGAGCAAAAGCGTACAAAGGCAACCCTTCTCGCTGCAACCTGTGTTTATCTGAAAAACTTTGCATCTTGAGCGCAAAAAACGCCTTTCTCTTGAACAAGAAATCTGAGCTGGTAACGAAATGCCGCCATGAAAACAAGTTTTTCACGACAACCAATCACCGGAAGCGTCGCTGCAACCGTTCCTAAATTTGAAAACTTATATATGACACCTTCTCGTAGACAACGATCAGTCTGATGATCGCCTTGAGCGTGAAACTCGAGTAACTAGTAATACTTTCCTTCTTACATTTGTATTTTGCTCTGCAAAATTCTTGCATTGAGCACTCCAAAGATAAGCGAAGCAACTTCATCTTAGTCTATTCGTTTATATATATATATATATATATATGTCTGGCCTGGTACGTATACCGGATCTGAGATGATCAAGATAAAGTCAAAAAGAATGTGAAACTGAAATTTCACATGTTTACACGTCAATCAAAACAGGTTTCACATAGTTTTTCACATGATATCATTAAGCCTAGTCTTACAATGCATGATGTGAATTTTCTTATTTCACATAGTTTTTTCACAGGTTTCACATAGTTTTTCACATCATATCATTAAGCCTAGTCTATACAATGCATGATGTGAATTTCCTGATTCACATAGTTTTTTCACATCATGCATGATGTGAAAAGGACCATCACATTTCACTTGGTTTTCACATGGTGATTTCACACTGTTTTTCACACATGCCCATGTAAAAAAGCAAGTGAAATTTTCACATGTCTTTCACATGATCTTCACATGCTTTTCACATGGTTTACTCCAGTAGTGAGTACTAGCGTACAAACTAAATATTCTCAAACTCAACCTATATACTAGGCTACCTATGTACTAAGCGTACGAACAACCGATGGAAAATTGCTCAAACAATCGCAATCATGAGCACTAGTACTAGCGTACTAACTGAATATTCTCAAACTTACCGTATATACTAGAGTACGTATGTACTAAGCGTACGAACAACCGATGGAAAATTGCCCCAACAATCGCAATCATGAGCACTAGTACTAGCGCACTAACTAAATATTCTCAAACTCAACCTATATACTAGCCTACGTATGAAATAAGCGTACGAACAACCGATGGAAAATCGCTTCAACAATCCCAGCCATGAGCACTAGTACTAGCGTACTAACTGAATATTCTCAAACTCAACCTATATACTAGGGTACGTATGTACTAAGCGTATGAACAAAAGATGGAAAATTCCCCAACAATCGCAATCAAGAGCACTAGTACTGGCGTACTAACTGAATATTCTTAAACTCAACCTATATACTAGGGTACGTATGTACTAAGCGTACGAACAACCGATGGAAATTCACACCAACAATCGCAATCATGAGCACTAGTACCAGCGTACTAACTGAATATTCTTGAACTCAACCTACATAATAGCGTACGTATGTACTAAGCCTACGAAGAACCGATGGAAATTCGCCTCAACAATCGCAATCATGAGCACTAGTACTAGCGTACTAACTGAATATTCTCAAAGTCAACCTATATAGTAGGGTAGGTATGTACTAAGCGTACAAAGAACCGATGGAAATTCGCCCCAACAATCGGAGTCATGAGCACTAGTACTAGCGTACTAACTGAATATTATCAAACTCAACCTATATACTAGCGTACGTATGTACTAAGCGTACGAAGAACCGATGAAAATTCGCCTCAACAATCGCAATCATGAGCACTAGTACTAGCGTACTAACTGAATATTCTCAAAGTCAACCTATATAGTAGGGTAGGTATGTACTAAGCGTACAAAGAACCGATGGAAATTCGCCCCAACAATCGGAATCATGAGCACTAGTGCTAGCGTACTAACTGAATATTATCAAACTCAACCTATATACTAGCGTAGGTATGTACTAAGCGTACGAACAACCGATGGAAATTCGCCCCAAAAATCGAAATCATGGGCATTAGTACTAGAGTACTAACTGAATATTCTCAAACTCAACCTATATACTAGCGTACTATGTACTAAGTGTACGAACAACCGATAGAAATTCGCCCCAACAATGGCAAACATGAGCACTAGTACTAGCGTAGTAACTGAATATTCTTAAACTCAACCTATATACTAGTGTACGTATGTACTAAGCGTACGAACAACCGATGGAAAATCGCCCCATCAATCGCAACCATGAGCACTAGTACTAGCCTACTCACTGAATATTCTCAAACTCAAAGTATATACTGGCGTACGTATGTACTAAGCGTACGAACAACCGATGGAAATTCGCCCCAACAATCGCAATCATGAGCACTAGTACTAGCGTACTAACTAAATATAATTAATCTCAACCTATATACTAGCGTACGTATGTACTAAGCGTACGAACAACCGATGGAAAATCGCCCCATCAATCGCAACCATGAGCACTAGTACTAACGTACTAACTGAATATTCTCAAAATCAACCTATCTACTAGCGTCCGTATGTACTAAGCGTACGAACAAGCGATGGAAAATCACCCCAACAATTGCAAATATGAGCACTAGTTTTAGCGTACTAACTTAATATTCTTAAACTCAACCTATAGACTAGGGTACGTATGTACTACGCGTACAAACAATTAATGGAAGTTCGCCTCAACAATGGCAATCATGATCACTAGTACTAGGGTACTAACTGAATATTCTGAAACTCAACCTATATACTAGCGTACGTATTTACTAAGGGTAGGAGCAACCCAGGGAAAATCGCTCTAACAATCGCAACCATGAGCACTTGTACTAGCGTACTAACTGAATATTCTCAAACTCAACCTATATACTAGGGTACGTATGTACTCAGGGTACGAACAACCGATGGAAAATCGCTCCAACAATCGCAACCATGAGCACTAGTACTAGCGTACTAACTGAATATTCTCAAACTCAACCTATATACTAGGGTACGTATGTACTCAGGGTACGAGCAACCGATGGAAAATCGCTCCAACAATCGCAACCATGAGCACTAGTACTAGCGTACTAATTGAATATTCTCAAACTCAACCTATATGCTAGTGTACGTATGTACTAAACATACGAAGAAAGGATGGAAATTTACCCCAACCATCGCAATCATGAGCACTAGTGCCAGCGTACTAACTGAATATTCTCAAACTCAACCTATATACTAGCGTACGTATGTACTAAACGTACGAACAAGGGATGGAAATTTGCCCCAACAATTGCAATCACGAGCACTAGTACTAGCGTCCTAACTGAGTATTCTCAAACTCAACCTATACTATATACTAGCGTACGTATGTACTAAGCGTACGAACAACCGATAGAAATTCGCCCCAACAATCGCAATTATAAGCACTAGTACTAGCTTACTAACTAAATATATTCTCAAACTTAACCTATATGCTAGCGTACGTATGTACTAAACGTACGAGCAAGGGATGGAAATTTGCCCCAACAATCGCAATCATGAACACTAGTACTAGCGTCCTACTTGAATATTCTCAAACTCAACCTATATACTAGCGTACGTATGTACTAAGCGTACGAACAAGCGATGGAAAATCACCCAAAAATCGGAATCATGAGCACTAGTCCTAGCGTACTAACTGAATATTCTCAAACTTAACCTATATACTAGGGTAGGTATGTACTAAGCGTACAAACAACCGATGGAAGTTCGCCTCAAAAATCGCAATCATGAGCACTAGTACTAGCGTACTAACTGAATGTTCTCAAAGTCAACTTACATAGTAGCGTACGTATGTACTAAGCGTACGAACAACCGATGGAAAATTGCCCCAACAATCGCAATCATGAGCACTAGTACTAGCGTACTAACTAAATATTCTCAAACTCAACCTATATACTAGCGTACGTATGTACTAAGCGTACGAACAACCGATGGAAATTCGCCCAAACAATGGAAATCATAAGCACAAGTACTAGCTTACTAACTAAATATTCTCAAACTAAACCATTATACTAGCGTACTTATGCACGAAGCGAAAAAACAACCGATGGAAATTCGCCCCAACAATGGCAATCATGAGCACTAGTACTAGCGTACTAACTGAATATTCTCAAACCAAACCCATATACTAGCGTACGTATATACTAGGCGTAAGAACAAGCCATGGAAAATCCCCGAAAAATCGCAATCATAAGCACCAGTACTAGCATACTAACTAAATATTCTCAAACTCAACCTAAATACTAGCGTACGTATGTACTAAGCGTACGAACAACCGATGGAAAAATTCGCCCGAAAAATTGCAATCATTAGCACTAGTACTAGCGTACTAACTGAATATTCTCAAACTCAACCTATATACTAGCGTACGTATCTACTAAGCGTACGAACAACCGATAGAAAAGTTCGCACCAACAATCGCAATCATGAGCACTAGTACTAACGTACTAACTGATTAGTCTCAAAATGATCCTATATACTAGCGTACGTATGTACTAAGCGTACAAACAACCGATGGAAAAATTCGCCCCAACAATCGCAATCATGAGCACTAGTACTACCGTACTAACTGAATATTCTCAAACTCAACCTATATACTAGCGTACCTATGTACTAAGCGTACGAACAACCGATAAAAAAATTCACCCCAACAATCGCAATCATGAGCACTTGTACTAGGGTACTAACTGAATATTTTCAAACTCCACTTATATACTAGGGTACGTATCTACTAAGCGTACGAACAACCGATGGAAAAATTCGCCCCAACAATCGCAATCATGAGCACTAGTACTAGCGTAGTAATTGAACATTCTCTGAGCACTAGCACTAGCGTACTAACTGAATACTCTCAAACTCAACCTCTATACTAGGGTACGTATGTACTAAGCGTACGAACAACCGATGGAAGAATTCGCCCCAAAAATTGCAATCATTAGCACTAGTACTAGCGTACTAACTAAATATTCTCAAAATCAACCTATATACTAGCGTACGTATCTACTAATCGTACGAAAAACCGATAGAAAAATTCGCATCAACAATCGCAATCATGAGCACTAGTACTAGCGTACTAACTGATTAGTCTCAAAATGAACCTATATACTAGCGTACGTATGTACTAAGCGTACAAACAACCGATGGAAAAATTCGCCCCAACAATCGCAATCATGAGCACTAGTACTAGCGTACTAACTGAATATTCTCAAAGTCAACCTATATAGTAGCGTACGTATCTACTAAGCGTACGAACAACCGATAGAAAAATTCGCACCAACAATCGCAATCATGAGCACTAGTACTAGCGTACTAACTGAATATTCTCAAACTCAACCTATATAGTAGCGTACGTACGTACTAAGCGTATGATCAACCAATGGAAATTCGCCCCAACAATCGCAATCATGAGCACCATTACTAGCGTACGAACTGAATATTGTCAAATTCCACTTATATACTAGCGTATGTATCTACTAAGCGTACGAACAACCGATGGAGAAAATTCGCCGCAACAGTCGCAATCATGAGCACTTGTACTAGCGTACTAACTGAATATTCTAGAACTTAACCATTATACTAGCGTACGTATATACCAAGCGTACGAACAACAGAAGGAAATTCCCCCCAACAATCGCAATCATGAGCACTAGTACTAGCGTACTAACTGAATATTCTCAAACTCAACCTATATAGTAGCGTACGTACGTACTAAGCGTATGATCAACCAATGGAAATTCGCCCCAACAATCGCAATCATGAGCACCATTACTAGCGTACGAACTGAATATTGTCAAATTCCACTTATATACTAGCGTATGTATCTACTAAGCGTACGAACAACCGATGGAGAAAATTCGCCGCAACAATCGCAATCATGAGCACTTGTACTAGCGTACTAACTGAATATTCTAGAACTTAACCATTATACTAGCGTACGTATATACCAAGCGTACGAACAACAGAAGGAAATTCCCCCCAACAATCGCAATCATGAGCACTACTACTAGCGTACTAACTAAATACTCTCGAACTCAACCTGTACACTAGCGTATGTATGTAGTAATGGTACGAACAACCGATGGAAATTCGCTACAACCATTTGGAATCATAAGCACTAGTACTAGCGTACTAACTGAATATTCTCAAACTCAACCTATATACTAGCGTACGTATGTACTAAGCGTACGAACAACCAATGGAAATTCGCCCCAACAATCGCAATCATGACAGCTAGTACTAGCGTACTAACTGAATATTTTCAAACTCAACCTATATACTAGCGTAGGTATATACTACGTGTACGAACAACGGATAGAAATTCGCTACAACCATTTGGAATCATAAGCACTTGTACTAGCGTACTTACTGAATATTCTAGAACTTAACCATTATACTAGCGTACGTATATACCAAGCGTACGAACAACAGAAGGAAAATCGCCCCAACAATCGCAATCATGAGCACTAGTACTAGCGTATTAAGTAAATACTCTCGAACTCAACCTGTATACTAGCGTATGTATGTACTAATGGTACGAACAATCGATGGAAATTCGCTACAACCATTTGGAATCATGAGAACTAGTACTAGCGTACTAACTGAATATTCTCAAACTCAACCTAGATACTAGCGTACGTATGTACTAAGCGAACGGACAACCGATGGAAATTCTTCCCAACATTTACAATCATGAGCAATAGTACTAGCGTACTAACTGAATATTCTCAAACTCAACCTATATACTAGCGTACGTATGTACTAAGCGTACGAACGTCCGATGGAAATTCGCCTCAACAATCGCAATCATGATCAATAGTACTAGCGTACTAACTGAATATTCTCAAACTCAACCTATATACTAGCGTACGTATGTACTCAGCGAACGAACAACCGATGGAAATTCTTCCCAACATTTGCAATCATGAGCAATAGTACTAGCGTACTAACTGAATATTCTCAAACTCAACCTATATACTAGCGTACGTATGTACTAAGCGTACGAACGTCCGATGGAAATTCGCCTTAACAATCGCAATCATGATCAATAGTACTAGCGTACTAACTGAATATTCTCAAACTCAAGCTACATAGTAGCGTACGCATGAACTAAGCGTACGAACAACCGATAGAGATTCGCCCCAAGAATCGCAATCATCAGCACTAGTACTAGCGTACTAACCGAATATAGTAGCGTACGTTTGTACTAAGCTTACGAACAACCGATGGAAATTCGCCCCAACAATCGCAATGATGAGCACTTGTACTAGCGTACTAAGTGAATATTCTTAAACTTAACCTATATACTAGCGTACGTATGTACTAAGCGTATGAACAACCGATGGAAATTCTTCCCAACATTTGCAATCATGAGCAATAGTACTAGCGTACTAACTGAATATTCTCAAACTCAACCTATATACTAGCGTACCTATGTACTAAGCCTACGAACATCCGATGGAATTTCGCCTCAATAAGGGTATGTACTAAGGGTACAAACAACCGATGGAAAAATTCGCCCCAACAATCGCAATCATGAGCACTAGTACTACCGTACTAAAAGAATATTCTCAAACTCAACCTATATACTAGCGTACCTATATACTAAGCGTACGAACAACCTATGGAAAAATTCACCCCAACAATCGCAATCATGAGCACTTATACTAGGGTACTAACTGAATATTCTCAAACTCCACTTATATACTAGGGTACGTATCTACTAAGCGTACGAACAACCGATGGAAAAAATTCGCCGCAACAATCGTAATCATGAGCACTAGTACTAGCGTACTAATTGAATATTCTAGAACTCAACCATTATACTAGCGTACGTATATACCAAGCAGACGAACAACAGAAGGAAATTCCCCCCAACAATCGCAATCATGAGCACTACTACTAACGTACTAACTAAATACTCTCGAACTCAACCTGTATACTAGCGTATGTATGTACTAATGGTACGAACAACCGATGGAAGTTCGCTACAACCATTTGGAATCCTAAGCACTAGTACTAGCGTACTAACTGAATATTCTCAAACTCAACGTATATACTAGCGTACGTATGTACTAAGCGTACGAACAACCGATGGAAATTCGCCCCAACAATCGCAATCACGAGCGCTAGTACTAGCGTACTAACTGATTATTCTCAAACGCAACCTGTATACTAGCGTACGCATGTACTAAGCGTACGAACAACCGAAGGAAAAACTCGCCCCAACAATCGCAATCATGAGCACTAGTACTAGCGTACTAACCGAATATTCTCAAACTCAACCTATATACTAGCGTGCCTATGTACTAAGCGTACGAACGTCCGATGGAAATTAGCCTCAACAATCGCAATCATGATCAATAGTACTAGCGTACTAACTGAATATTCTCAAACTCAACCTATATACTAGCGTACGTATGTACTAAGCGAACGAACAACCTATGCAAATTCTTCCCAACATTTGCAATCATGAGCAATAGTACTAGCGTACTAACTGAATATTCTCAAACTCAACCTATATACTAGCGTACGTATGTACTAAGAGTACGAACAACCAATGGAAATTCGCCCCAACAATCGCAATCATAAGCACTTGTACTACTGTACTAACTGAATACTCTTAAACTCAACCTATATACTAGCGTACTTATGTACTAAGCGTACGAAGAACCGATGGAAATTCGCCCAAAACAATCGCAATCATAAGGACTAGTACTAGCGTACTAACTGAATATTCTCAATTTCAATCTATATACTAGCGTACGTTTGTACTAAGCGAACGAACAACCGATGGAAATTCCCCCAACAATCGCAATCATGAGCACCAGTACTACCGTACTAACTGAATATTCTCAAACTCAACCTATATACTAGCGTACGTATGTACTAAGCGTACGAAGAACCGATCGAAATTCGCCCCAACAATCGCAATCATGAGCTCTTGTACTAGCGTACTAAGTGAATATTCTCAAACGCAACCTATATACTAGCGTACGAACAACCGATGGAAATTCGCCCCAACAATTGCAATCATGAGCGCTAGTACTAGCCTACTAACTGAATATTCTTAAACTAAACCTATATACTAGCGTACGTATGTACTAACCGTAAGAACAAGTGATGGAAATTCGCCCCATCAATCGCAATCATGAGCACTTGTACTAGCGTACTAACTAAATATTCTCAAACAAAACCTATATACTAGGGTACGTATGTAGTAAGCGTACGAGCAACTCATGGAAATTCGCTCCAATAATCGGAATTATGAGCACTAGTACTAGCCTACTAACTGAATATTCTCAAACTCAACTTATATACTAGCGTACGTATGTACTAAGCGTACGAACCACCGATGGATATTCGCCCCAACAATCGCAATAATGAGAACTTGTACTAACGTACTACCTGAATATTCTCAAACTCAACCTATATACTAGCGTACGTATGTACTAAGCGTACAAGCAACCCATGGAAATTCGCACCAATAATCACAATCATGAGCACTAGTACTAGCCTACTAACTGAATATTCTCAAACTCAACCTATATACTAGCGTACGTATGTACTAAGCGTAAGAACAACCGATGTAAATTCGCCCCAACAATCGCAATACTGAGCACTAGTACTAGCGTACTAACTAAATATTCTCAAACTCACCTATATACTAGCGTACATATGTACAAAGCGTACGAGCAACCCATGGAAATTCGCTCCAAAAATCGGAATCATGAGCACTAGTACTAGCCTACTAACTGAATATTCTCAAACTCAACCTATATACTAGCGTACGTATGTACTAAGCGTAAGAACAACCGATGTAAATTCGCCCCAACAATCGCAATACTGAGCACTAGTACTAGCGTACTAACTAAATATTCTCAAACTCACCTATATACTAGCGTACATATGTACAAAGCGTACGAGCAACCCATGGAAATTCGCTCCAAAAATCGGAATCATGAGCACTAGTACTAGCCTACTAACTGAATATTCTCAAACTCAACCTATATACTAGCGTACGTATGTACTAAGCGTAAGAACAACCGATGTAAATTCGCCCCAACAATCGCAATACTGAGCACTAGTACTAGCGTACTAACTAAATATTCTCAAACTCACCTATATACTAGCGTACATATGTACAAAGCGTACGAGCAACCCATGGAAATTCGCTCCAAAAATCGGAATCATGAGCACTAGTACTAGCCTACTAACTGAATATTCTCAAACTCAACCTATATACTAGCGTACGTATGTACTAAGCGTAAGAACAACCGATGTAAATTCGCCCCAACAATCGCAATACTGAGCACTAGTACTAGCGTACTAACTAAATATTCTCAAACTCACCTATATACTAGCGTACATATGTACAAAGCGTACGAGCAACCCATGGAAATTCGCTCCAAAAATCGGAATCATGAGCACTAGTACTAGCCTACTAACTGAATATTCTCAAACTCAACCTATATACTAGCGTACGTATGTACTAAGCCTACGAACAACCGATGGAAATTCGCCCCAACAATCGCAATAATGAGCACTTGTACTAGCGTACAAACTCAATATTCTCAAACTTAACCTATATACTAGGGTACGTATGTACTAAGCTAGGGAAGAACCGATGGAATTTCGCCCCAACAATCGCAGTCATGAGCACTAGTACTAGCGTACCAATTCAATATTCTCAAAGTCAACCTATATACTAGCGTACGTATGTGCTAAGCCTACGAACAATTCATGGAAATTGGTCCCAACAATCGCATTAATGAAAACTTGTACTAGCGTACTAACTTAATATTCTCAAACTTAACCTTTCTACTAGGGTACGTATGTACTAAGCGTGCGAAAACCGATGGAAATTCGCCTTAACAATCGCAGTCATGAACACTTGTACTAGCGTACTAACTAAATATTCTCAAACTCAAGCTATATACTAGCGTACATATGTACAAAGCGTAGAGCAACCCATGGAAATTCGCTCCAATAATCGGAATCATGAGCACTAGTACTAGCGTACTAACTGAATATGTTCAAACTCAACCTATATACTAGCGTACGTATGTACTAAGCGTTCGAACAACCGATGGAAATTCGTCCCAACAATTGCAATCATGAGCACTAGTACTAGCGTACTAACTAAATATTCTCAAACTCAACCTATATACTAGCGTAGGTATGTACTAAGCGTAGGAACAAGCGATGGAAGTTCGCCCCAACAATCGCAATCAAGAGCGCTTGTACTAGCGTACTAACTGAATATTGTCAAACTCAACCTATATACTAGCGTACGTATGTACTAAGCGTACGAACAATTGATGGAAATTCGCCCCAACAATCGCAATAATGAGCACTTGTGCTAGCGTACTAACTGAATATTGTCAAACTCAACCTATATACTAGCGTACGTATGTACTAAGCGTACGAAGAACCGATGGAAATTTGCCCCAACAATCGCAATAATGAGCACTTTTACTAGCGTACTAACTGAATATTCTTAAACTCAACCTATATACTAGCGTACGTATGTACTAAGCGTAAGAACAACCTATGGAAATTCTTCCCAACATTTGCAATCATGAGCAATAGTACTAGCGTACTAACTGAATATTCTCAAACTCAACCTATATACTAGCGTACGTATGTACTAAGCCTAGGAACATCCGATGGAAATTTGCCCCAACAATCGCAATAATGAGCACTTTTACTAGCGTACTAACTGAATATTCTTAAACTCAACCTATATACTAGCGTACGTATGTACTAAGCGTAAGAACAACCTATGGAAATTCTTCCCAACATTTGCAATCATGAGCAATAGTACTAGCGTACTAACTGAATATTCTCAAACTCAACCTATATACTAGCGTACGTATGTACTAAGCCTAGGAACATCCGATGGAAATTCGCCTCAACAAGGGTATGTACTAAGCGTACGAACAACCGATGGAAAAACTCGCCCCAACAATCGCAATCATAAGCACTAGTACTAGCGCACTAACTAAATATTCTCAAACTCAACCTATGTACTAGCGTACGTATGAACTAAAAGTACGAACAACCAATGGAAATTCGCTCCAACAATCGCAATCATAAGCACTTGTACTACTGTACTAACTGAATACTCTTAAACTCAACCTATATACTAGCGTACTTATGTACTAAGCGTACGAAGAACCGATGGAAATTCGCCCAAAACAATCGCAATCATAAGGACTAGTACTAGCGTACTAACTGAATATTCTCAAACTCAACCTATATACTAGCGTACGCATGTACTAAGCGTACGAACAATTGATGGAAATTCGCCCCAACAATCGCAATAATGAGCACTTGTGCTAGCGTACTAACTGAATATTGTCAAACTCAACCTATATACTAGCGTACGTATGTACTAAGCGTACAAAGAACCGATGGAAATTCGCCCCAACAATCGCAATAATGAGCACTTGTACTAGCGTACTAACTGAATATTCTTAAACTCAACCTATATACTAGCGTACGTATGTACTAAGCGTAAGAACAACCTATGGAAATTCGCCCCAACAATCGCAACCATGAGCACTAGTACTAGTGTACTAACTGAATATTGTCAAACTCAACCTATATATCAGCGTACGTATATACTAAGCGTGCGAACAACCGATGGAAATTCGCCCCAACAATCGCAATCATGAGCACTAGTACTAGCGTACTAACTAAATATTCTTAAACTCAAGCTATATACTAGTGTACGTATGTACTAAGCGTGCGAAAACCGATGGAAATTCGCCCCAACAATCGCAGTCATGAGCACTAGTACTAGCGTACTAACAAAATATTCTCAAACTCAACCTATATACTTGCGTAGGTATGTTCTAAGCGTAGGAACAAGCGATGGAAATTCGCCCCAACAATCGCAATCAAGAGCACTTGTACTAGCGTACTAACTGAATATTATCAAACTCAATCTATGTACTAGCGTACGTATGTACTAACCTGCACGAAACAAACTACGCTAATACAGCGCTGCTCAAGCGTTTCATGAGCGTTGCAAGGATCACTGCTTAAAGGTTGCACGAACGCTGTTTTAGTTGCGCTGCAGCATTGCCGAAAAATGACTGCACTAGCGCTGCGTTAACGACGCTAGCGCTGCGGGAAAGCTGCAGCAAAATAAGTACGAGAAGCCGTACAGTTCAATAACCGTGGTTTTGCAGCGCTGTGCAGCGTTGAGCAGTGTTGTTTAAGCGCTGCAAAGAAAATTTTCATCACTGTCGAAGGGGTTTCTGCAAAAAATCTGTCGTCACCGGATGCATGGGGCCATACGAAACATCGCCTAGGTTCAGTTACCATAGATCGGCTCGTCACACGGTTTACGAAACATTTCTTCTCTTTAACTTACCACAAAAAATCTAGACGTACATGTAACTGCTACAATTAAAAGTGCATGTCACACATTTCAAGCTTCCAGCCTTTCATGCGGTTAAGCGATTACATTGCACTCACGCAATTTACATCGTCACGTGGTTCTTATGTTACATGTCATTTCACGATACATGAACTGTCCTACCTCAGAATTCACCAAGTGGTCCGTGTTATTACAGGAAAGTGAAGAAAAAATCTAGACAACAAGAAATATTCCAAGATATGGAAACTTAAATTTGGGTACATAACTATATAAATAACTCAACAGCGTATTTGTTATCAGAATATACATAAATAGCCATGATTGCGTTCATTTCTTTTTTAACTTTCGCTCTAAGCGTCTTCCGGCAGTGATACACTTGTTTCTTATGATTCTTCCCCAATCAAATCTTGCCTCGCTGCTCACTTTGTTTTCCTTAACCCACAAGGAATGGCACTTTCTTGAATACACTGAAAATACAGAGAAAGAAGAAGGATAAATAATAATGCCTGAAATAGACACACTAAACACTTGACCCGGTCAATGCTTATAAAAGTTGAATGTCACCATGACCCGTGGCCCTTGAGGGCGAAGGGTCTAATTGTTTTAGTATCACCCAAGTAGTCGGACGAAAAAGGCAATAATAATGTTAGCAAATGCAAGTTAAAGAAATATATATTTGGGAATAAAACGAAAGAAAGCGTGACGCTTTTCGCTACTCGAGGACTAATAATAGTCCTCTAGTAGCGTAGCCAATGAAAATGCAGGATTTGCATTAGTCCACTAGTTGGATGATACTAAATATATATTTCACTCACAAAATATGGGTTTTCCGGGGCGGAAAAAAACTCTTGATGACGGCGGGGTGACTTGCAATTGGAAGCATATATAAATAAATTCCTGCACCTGACCATTGCTGGAAAGAAAATTCGAAGACAATCAGCGAACCGGAAACGCATAAGGGAACAGACAGGAGAAAATATCATACATGCACATGTCCTGAGCAAAAAAATGGTTGTGCATGAAAAGGTTTGAAAACAAATGATGCCTATACCAAATCACCCACTCCCCCCACCCCAACTCAAATGTTAATGGTCCGCCCCGAAGTCCATGGAAATCAAACTTTGCGATCTGTTCAGTGAATAACACTAACCCTTTAATCTGAATAAAAAAAGGAAATTTGTTTCGATGAACACGAATCACGTTTAGGTCAGTTTCTGGTATGCTCGAGCTCTAAACAGACATTAGTCTTATTCGATTACACACTGAGAAAAGTTATATCTTACCGATTATAGCATGGATAATCCTCTGATCCAGGATATTTTTATCTTTAGCACGGCTTTCTTGAAAAGGCACGGACTTGGCCAATGTCGCATCATCAAAGAAATACGTGACTAAAAGGCCAAGCAGCTCCTGCGGTTTGCCAATGGACTTTGCCAGGATCGTGTGTAGCTCTACACAAGAAATGTAAACTCCACAGCCAGCATATAGTTCTTGTTTACCAGAGGCCGGTGTGAAGTGATCGCTACGCGTACGGCTGCAGTCCTTTGCACTTTTGAACTTAGAAGAGTTCTAAAAATAATGAAAACAGTTATAACTGTAAGAAAAGGCTTTGCAATATTACCAAAGCAAGTTTGCCATAAACTGACAACATTAACTTTTCGTTGCGGGGTAACCACAGTGTGAATAAAACGACCAAGGAGACTTGTGCAATTTCATGTAACCTTTCAGCATTTGTATGCTTTTACTGTCAGGCATTATGCACGGTCGAGTCTCCCGCCTGCGACTAGGGCACATATTAGTCGATTTTCAGTGGGCTCCTGCAGGTATACATTCAATTACACTTCCTTCCTTGAATTTTTTTTTCACCTCCAATGAAGTGAGATTTCCATCTTCTATATTGAGGATTCTTTCAAAGTAAAAGGAGACTTCGCGAGGAGGTCCTAACGGAAAAAAAAAAAAGGGAATTTCAAGATCAATCAGTAGCTTAATGTCCATTACTGTTTCGCTCGTGGAAAAACCAATTTTCACAATAAAATAATTTAAAATAAATAAATAAATTCATCTGAACAGAAGTTGATTACAGAAATTACATTATTTGCTACAGGCGCTCATCAGGGTACGGAAGGTATAGTATTGTCTTTACCTACTCATGATTTCCAACTTTTGTTCAAGCTCCTTTATCTTTTCGCTGAGGACATTGCAGTTTTCACATCCTTGACCTGCTCTCTCAGCATGGTTGTCCTTCAGTTCACTCTTACCCTCCTGGAGGACGTCAATACTTTCTTTCAACAGAGAAGCTACTGATGACGGAGGAGTGGTTTCCAGACAAAGTGGTGAATGTGAAAGGTCAATTATGTCCAGCTCTGCCGAGTTATCCAGTGGGGAATTTAAAAGCTGAAGCATTGATAAGCTTTCTTTGTTCGGCTCTGCTGCGGAATATGCTGTGGCTGATGTACATGTATGTCGAACGTTGTCAGATGCCAATGAAAATTGGGATGAAGTGGAATAGTATGTGTGTGGCGGCTCAGAGGGTGGTACAGGTGTGGTTGGAAGAGGCTGCAATGGTGGCGACTTGTTTCCTGCTGTTGCCTGCTGCTCTGGGGAATATGCTAGTGTGGCTTTTGGGTATCGAACATTGCCAGATGCCAATGGAAACGGGGATGAGGTGTAATGGCATGTAAGTGGCGGCACAGAGGGTGGCGCAGATGTTGTTGGAACACTTTGCAATGGTGGTAATTTGAGCTGAGGCTGATTAGGACTTAAAATGGTGTCTGGTTGCATCGGAGGAATCGTTAACAAAGAAGCATCACTTTTAGATTTAAAGAACTGCAATGCAGATTCCTCGGCAGCCTTTGCCTTAGCTACCTCCTTTTCCTTCCGGTTGCTCTTTTTTTTGGGTGCGTTGTCCTTTTCTGCGTTTGCTGGCGTATTTTCTTTTTCTCCAGTTGCCTTTCGTCTCACCTTGGTTCCCTTTTGCTTTTTTGCTCTTGTTTGTTCCATTTCGCTACCAATTGTAGCAGACTGTTGAACTCGATTTCCAGAGGTGTCAAAGGAAAGTTTTCGTTTGCGCTTTTGCTGCTTTTTAGGCGTTTTCAGAAGAAAAGTTGTCATCGTTTGGAGGTACGTCGAGGTTTAAAGTTCGCTTGCAATACGTTCCATTGCCATGTTCAACCAATTTAAGGAAAAACTCAGCTCAACTCCTTGGCAGATATCTTAAGAAGCTAACTTCTTGCATTCAAATTTGAGCGCGCAAACTGAAGCTGCCTCGCTTAAAGTCAAAGCGAATTCCAAGGTATCGATTGCAGTCATTTGGGGCCAATGGCATAGCAACACGAATGAAATTTCATAGGGGTACCGGGTGCAAAAAAACCCACTAATTTCAATCACTGCAAGCGATAGTTAAAATTTCGTGCATAGTCATACCCGTCGTTTCTAGAGAATGTTCGCCTTCCAAGAATAGTATCACAACAAGTCGAATTTCTCGCCTTTATTCTAGAATTACGACCCTAAGTTTTTCCTTACCAGCAATCACAACCACACCAAAAGTCAACTAATCCTCTATTGTCTGTTCCTTTTTTTAAAAAAACCGCATCCGTTGAGGTTATACAAGAATTTGGACAATAGCCTGTGAGTGTCACATTCTTCATTTATCTTAGCCACTAGTTAATTCACCGGACATGCCTGCGTATACGATAAAGGAAAGTCTTAAAAGTAAATCAGCAAAAATGACAGCGGTTTACAATTTCATTGTTTCAGCCATTGCAAACTTTTACATGTTGTCATGTGCGTTCTTGATTAAGTGATCGAAAAAATCAGTGTAACTTAGAATCTTAAAGCTATTTCCAAATCTTAGCGCAGTTTTATTAAATTAAACAGTTCATTACCAGTTAAATGGGCCTGTGAACTTACCCTCGCCCGGATAACCACATTTCTGTTTGACATCAGAGTGCTACCCGCTCTCCGCATTTTTGAGGTTTAAGGTTGCAGATTGCTGCCTTATCTATTCTGCTTTACAGTTGAGGCAATTATCACAACTTTCAGTGCACGCAAACTTTGTCAACTGTTGTGTAAGCACGTGTGCGATCATTTGAATGGTTCGTGAAGTACGAGTATCAAAAGTTTTAATAAGTTGATCAAGAAGTTATCTTAGTTTTTGTTATTGGTTATTCTCTGTTGGATCCGAGTTCATTATAATTAATTTCTGCCACACAGAGAAGGTCTATCGGTTTTTGGCAACCTTACATTATAAACGCTTGTCTGTCAACAAACCGTGTTTTCCTCTACAACCATGTTACACAAGACACCAGCAAACTCGATCGGCTAACACAAGACAGTTTAAATTATCTTGGTTTAACAACGACATGAAAAAGTCCGACGAAAACCCCAGTGAACTGATATCCGCTACTGAGAGAGCTATTTCACAGATATCTGAATCGGCCATAGCGGCAACAGCGGCTGATTTTTCCCAGTTTATGACTGATCAACTAGAACGGATTGCAGAGCCAGTACAACTTCATCATGAGTGTAACGATTTTGAACATAATGGTAGACAAGTAAAACGGTCTCGTGTCAGTGTTTCATCTTATAAGGACGATGTTCCCTGTGAAAGTAACAATCCGGCTTTTCTAGGGGAACTTCAGTATCCAGAGGATGAGTCTGGGCTTCATAAAGAGTACTCATCTCTCACAGAAGACGCTTCAAATATAGGAGAAGAAAAACTAAACCACTTAGAGTATTCAGAAAGTTGGCTTGAACAGCACGCAATAAAACTAGAAGATTTGTATTATGACGAACTTCGGAAAATCAACGAGGATGTGGACTGTTCTTCAGAAATGGCCGATGAGATGGAGAGTGAAGACTTGTCTGAAAACTTAGAGAATGTAGCCAAAATGATTTCGAATGACGACGACAAAGAAAGTCAAACAAAGGGACAGGACCAGCCTTTATACAAGGGTTGTCCCATAACTGTTGGCGTCAGCATGCTTTTGATTATGACTGTCGCAATGCGCCATGGAATGACTGGTGAAGCATTACAGGACATCCTAACGCTTGTTAGCCTTCATTGCATTTCACCTAATTATTGTATCGAAGGTGTGGGACGATTTAAACAATACTTCGCATATAGTACAAAGTCTCCACTGGTATTCCACCATTACTGCTCTCATTGTTTCTTGTACCTTGACGACAAACAAGCGGAAATATGTCCAAATTCTCTCTGCCAGAAACCTCTTAAAGGCGTAGGAAGGAAATCATTTTTCATTGAAATACCTATTGTGAGTCAGCTACAAGATCTCTACAGGCAGGCTTTTATTTGGACCGCGATAACCACCTATAGATTTTACAGACAGAGAACAAACGATGCTTTAGGAGACATATACGATGGCACATTGTATCGTAAACACTGGGATTCTGGTTTTCTAAAAGATGAAAGAAACATTTCATTTATATACAACACTGATGGTGTTCCAATTTTCAAGTCCTCTAAATACTCTTTATGGCCTCTTTTCCTCGCAATTAATGAACTACCATATTCGCAACGCTTCCGTAGAGACAACATGTTGTTAGCAGGCGTATGGTTCGGACCAGACAAGCCTTTCATGTTGACATTCATGAAACCGTTTCACACTATTTTTCAACAGTTAGAGACGGACAGTATCAGCATCCTAAACCCCAACAGTGAGGAGATTACTGTCCGTGCACTTTTGCTTTGTGGAACATGCGATCTTCCTGCTAGATGTTTGGTATGCAACAGCATACAATTTAATGGATTCTATGGTTGTTTACGTTGTCGACAAGCCGGGAAATCCCTAAGAACTCAAAAGGGTGGCCATTTGCATGTTTATCCTTTTATCGCAGAAGACCCCTGCGGTCCAGTTAGAACTAAACATGAAGTAATGAGGGACGCTCAACGAGCTGTCCAACAAAAATCGCCTGTCAATGGTATCAAAGGACAGAGCTTGTTTGCAGCCTTGAATTACCATGACATTATCCTAGGAACAGCTGTGGACTACATGCATTGTGCCCTAGAAGGTGTAATGAGACTCTTGTTAGAGCTGTGGTTTACCTCACGGGAAAGCCAAGAAGAGCCTTTCAACATTTCAAAGCATGTTGAAGACGTAGACAGGCGCATTGGTGAAATAAAGCCTCCCAATCGCATTTCGAGATACCCTCGTTCTATTGAGGGTCACAGAAAGTACTGGAAAGCGAACGAGCTGAGAGCATTTTTATTTTTCTACGGAGCCATGGTATTAAGAGGTATTCTGCCGGACGCTTATTACGAACACTTCATGCTATTTAGCGAAGCCATATTTACATTATGTCTCGCAACTGTCACGCAATCTCAAATAGAACACGCAGAAAGGTTGTTAATGCACTTTTGTCTCAAGTTTCCAAACTATACAGTGAACGTTATCAAACCGCAAATCTTCATTCCCTTCTGCATATGGCTGAGGACGTTAGAAACCTTGGACCAGTGTGGACTCATTCCACATTCCCTTTTGAAAGTCTAAATGGAGAACTTCTTAAGTTATTCCATGGAACGCAGAGTATTGTTTTTCAAATAGTTAGCGCAGTGAATATTAACAGATCTCTTCCAACTCTGTCCAAAACACTTGTTGAAGGAACAGATCCTCATCGCTTTTATTGCACACTAACATCGTCAAGTCACCCTTTAAATGAAAAGGAAATCGCACCAAATACGTTTGCTGTTGGCAAAGTGACAATCAAGCAGGTTTCTAGGGATGTATTTGAGGCCTTTTCCAATCTCTTAGGAGTCATACCAGAGATCACAACATGCAGATTCTTTTTTCGTCTTAAAATTGGCAACGGAATGTACCACTCGTTAGGTTATGAAAGAGTTCACAGTCGAAATAGCTATACTGTCCAGTATAAAGTGTTAAATAGTAAGGGAAGAGTTCAAAACTTTGGAGTAATACGCGAATATTTACAATATCAGACACCCTGTAGTGGCTCACCCGATTGCGTTACAAACTGTGTTTGTCCATTTTACAATATAGCAATACTACAAACCCTGGAAAAAATTAATAGAACCATTATTGAAGACAAAATCACGGGGGGAACAGGCAGTCACGTAACGATTACTTCCATGGCCGAAAGTGGGGCATGTGTAGCAATACACATTGATAAAATTATTCAGAAATGTATTTTCATGGAAACCAGCGATTTTCCAGACAATGCATTTGTCGCTATTTTTCCAAACATGATCGAGAAGGACTAGTTGTATGACACCTTTTTGCACGTTCTTTATAAAACAAACTCCCTGCTGGTTAAGGAAAAGTAACAATAAATACAGAAAGAAATGTCTAGTTTTGTCTCAGATTGTTTTAGCATTTAATTTTTAGCATTTAACAACGATGAAAAAAAAAAAATAATAATAAAATAAAACAAATAGACGATGCAGCCACTTTGAAAACAAAATAATTATTATTCAAGAAGGATCTATCCTGAATTAGTATCTCCCAACTAGTGGACTAATGCAAATGCTGCATTTTGATTTGCTACGCTACTAGAGGACTATTGGTAATAGTCCTCGAGTAGCGAAAAGCGTGACACTGTCTTTCGTTTTATTCCCAAATAAAGATATTTTCAACTTGCAGTTGCTAACTTTATCATTGCTTTTTCTGTCCGACTAGTTGGCAGGATGACACTAAAACAATTAGACCCTTCGCCCTAAAGGGCCACGGGTCAATAGCCATCGACCCGTAACCCTTGCGGGCTACGGGTCTACTTGTTAATTAATCTAGCCTACGTGTCGCCGTACTCAGTAGGCCCTCGGTCAATTTCGGTCTCACAGTTTCGCCGCTGATTAAGGAGCATCGCATTGTCAACACCAGCGATTCATAGTGCAGCACGCGAACTAGCACGCGCAATTTTTGAAAACACTTTCCACGGTAGTCATTGTGTCTTCTTCGACACATTTTGATTAGTTTCCAAAGTTCCCCGAAGCTCTGCGTTCTTATGAAATGAATATGCGATATGCCTTCCATTGGATGAAAGCTTAATTGTCACGATCGGCGATCAACTGAGCGAAGTACACTCGGGAGTACAAGCAATTTTTCGGGATTTGGTGGCCATGCAAGGCACGCAAGGTAATAAATTATTTCAAAAGATGATCCAGTATAGCTCTGTGATGGACTATTGCGTAAGAAATCTTCAACATTGAAATCCCAGATGCGCGGGTTTTTATGTTTCCGTCGCTTGAGTTTATCTGCAGTGTTGTGCAGCGATGTTGCAACCTTTAAGTGTCGCGAGAAGCTTCAGGTTCGCGCAGTTAACTCTTGCAGCCTTTAAGCAGCCACTTCCAGCGCTGCTTTAGCGATGCTTAAACGTGATAAAAAATTGCAACGCTTTCGCAGTGCGTGTTGTTTGCCAATGGTTTCATGAGCGACTCGTAAGCAATGCTTTAGCGACGCTTGAGCGCTGTGCAACCAAAAAAGACAACTTGTGAAGCGCTGCAGCAGCGCTGTGTTGTTCGTACGGGAATATAAGCGTAAGAACAATTGATGGAAATTCGCCCCAACAATCGCAATAATGAGCACTTGTACTAGCGTACTAACTGAATATTCTCAAACTCAACCTATATACTAGCGTACGCATGTACTAAGCGTACGAACAACCGATGGAAATTCGCCCCAACAATCGCAATCGCAATCACAATCGCAATAGACACGTTGAAGAGATTTGCAAGAAAGTCTCTTCAGCTATAGGCGCCCTAAAACGTGTGCGGCCGTTTATATCCAAAGAAACTGCAATTCTAATTTATAACACCTTAATTATGTCTCATTTTGATTACTGCAGCCCCGTCTGGGACTGTTTGAGTGGTTACTTGAGTGATAAGCTCCAAAAATTACAGAATCGCGCAGCCAGAGTTATTACTAAATCACCCTTTGATGTGAGCTCAAACCACCATCTTTCCACCCTCAGCTGGGATAGGCTATCTCTTCCCCGAAAGAAACAATAAGCCTTAATGATGTATAAAACCATGAATGACCTTGCTCCGGATTATCTACAAAGTCTTTTCTCTCAGCGTCACTCTGCTTACAACTTAAGAAACTCCGAGGGAAGGCTGACCCTGTCCAAACCAAGCACCAATTATTTGAAACGAAGCTTCACTTACAACGGGGCCATGCTATGGAATAACGTGCCCAAAAACGTAAAAAATGCTGCATCCGTTGAGCATTTTAAGGAGGCTCGAAATAGTTTCTCCTTTTTTCAAACAAATAAACATATTCTGTCCTTAGATACAGTTAGGGCAATCATATCAAGACGAAATTTGGCCAGGGTATTAAGTACCTATCGTAGATTTCTCACATTATGTTTTCCTTCAAAATAATGTTACCATGGCAACGATATTAGGCATTTCTTTGAGCCTTAAAATCAACATATGTGGTCCTTTTTGAGGAAATGGGACGGTGAAATTTTCCCATTCATCGTTACCAGATAATGTTAGAAATACTCTCTAAAATATTTAAAATTCAACAAAATCTGTAGGTCAGTTTTTCATAAAAATAAGTTTTTTTGAATTGTCTCTAATTATTTTTTTCACCTACAGAATTTTTTTAAGTTTGAAAGACAAACGGTTTAAATTAATCTAAGCTAACATGCAAAAAATGAAAAGAATTCACCGTCCAGAAGCAGAGATATAAACGAGTAAAGTTGCAAAATCAGGAAAAATTAGGGGGTTACAAGATCAGCATTTACGCATACGTTACCCGCTCATTCGAGTCCGCGCGCGATTGGAGCTACAAGTCTACACAAACGGATTTAAGTAACTATTAAACCGTTTAAGTATAATCTTCGTAGTTTTCGTGAATAGGAGATGTCTATTTATATGCCATGTATATAGGAATTGGAGAAAGGTTAGCGAAATTAGCGGTATTTGTTTATTTCTGGTGACCCATTTAAATCATGAGCTGACGCAGGCAGGTTACGAATTGCGTGTGTGGCTTACGCGCGCGTGCTCAGCTGAAAACCCTTTCGAGCCTCCTTAAGCGAAATATCAAGAAGGTAGCTGATATATCGGATTCGCACACGGCAATCATGTAAAGCAGCTGTAATTAGTTTTAGTTTTTAACTTAAGCTTAACTGATGATTTTCCGTGTTTAAATAAAGATTTACATACATACATACATGAGCACTAGTACTAGCGTACTAACTGAATATTCTCAAACTCAACCTATATACTAGCGTACCTTTGTACTAAGGGTACGAACAACCGATGAAAATTCGCCCCAACAATCGCAATCATAAGCACTAGTCCTAGCGTATTAACTGATTATTCTCAAACTCAACCTATATACTAAAGTAGGTAAGTAGTAAGCGTAGGAACTACCGATGGAAATTCGCCCCAACAATCGTAATCATGAGCACTTGTACTAGCGTACTAACTGAATATTCTCAAACTCAACCTATATACTAGCGTACGTTTGTACTAAGCGTAAGAACAACCGATGGAAATTCGCCTCAACAATCTCAATCAATTCTTTCCGCGCAAAGCTGTCATCATTAACGATAAAAATAACAGATAAGGTAACTAACATCATAAACGTGGTCGGAGGTAGTCACGATCCATTTTAGCGAAGAAGTTGAGATCAAAATGAGACCAAGAAGCCGTAAAATCGCTGTAATTGCGACTGTTGTCTCTTTATTAAATTTACAAAGGTCGATCAGCCAAATAAATGGAGAAGGAGACCGACTAAACTGAGGTGGTGAAGCCGCATTAAAAACATGAGGCATTCCTGCTTCAGATCTGTTGGGAAATCGGCGAGGAATATCATCAGAAAACAAAAATTACACTTACGTTGGCCAATCAAAAAGTGATCAAGCCAGGCAACTTACATCGCATAAGTTGAAAAGTCGGTAGTGTAATTGCCTTCTAACGTTTCGTCCTCTCGGCGAAGCATCTTGAGTTAATTTTGTTCGTGAGAAGAAACTTGTTGCGTGATTTCTTTGCTTTGGCGCCTAACACGGGAATCTATAAAAAAAAAAAACCCACGATTTTGACATTTTTTTGGTTTCAGGTTTTCTTAAGTCAGCCTTAAGTCATGTTGGAAAAAGACTTAAGAACCGCTTAGGTCGTTTGAGTTTGCCGACACTAAGACAGAAATCACGCTTCTGTGACTTAGCGGTTCACACCTGTCATTTTCACTAAGTCGACTTAAGAGATTACTAAGTCAGACTTAGTGGTCTAATGTGAACCCAACTAATGTCATTTTGGACCTCCTTTGCATGGATATTTGACGTGATTTTTGTGTTCTGAGCACTTATTTCCATACCAAAAGCAGAACAGCTCTGATTAAGTCTTCTGATTAGTTCAGCGAGTTCAGCTTCTGAACCAGCGAGGCCATCAATATCATCTGCGAAGCGCAAATTGCTGACAGTCCTGCCACCAATGCTAACTGTTGATTCATGACCTTCAAGAGCATCTGTCATGATTCGTTCGAGAAAGATATTGAAGAGTGTTGGGGATAGTAGGCAGCCTTGACGAACCCCTACGGTGGTGCGAAACCATTCTCCAATTTCACCTTCCAGACTGAACTGGTGGCCTGGTTGTAGAGTTCTTCAATAAGTGAAATCAAGGTCTTGTTGATGTTATACTTATTCATCGTAGCCCACAGCGCTTGATGCCACACCCTGTCAAACGCCTTCTTGAAATCAATAAATACATGATAAAGCTCTTGTTGTTGTTCTTGGTACTTCTCAATGATGGATCTGAGATTAAAGATTTGTTCAACAGTACTTCTGCCTTTCATAAAGCCGGCTTGTTCCTCGGCAATTATTTCTTTTGTTTGGTGCTTTAGGCGGTTCAAAATGACTCTGAGAAGAACCTTGCTTGGATGGCTGATTAAGCTAAAGGTACGGTAATTGTTGCACAGTTTGAGATCACCTTTCTTGGGGAGTGTAATAACAAGAGATCTTGTCCAGTTTTGTGGCCATTTAACACTTTTCCATATTTGGTTACAGATGTTTAGAAGAGCTGTCGTCATATGCTCACCGCCTGCTTGAATCAATTCTCCTGGGATGTTGTCAACGCCTGGTGACTTCCCTTTCTTCAACATTTTTATAGCTTCTTCAATTTCCGATTTCATTATAAGGTCTTCTGAGTCGTCGCTTTGGCTTTCTGGTGTGTTTAAGACTCTGGCGTCGCCCTGCACCTCGTAGTTGTACAGTTCTGAGCAGTACTCGGTCCACCTTTCTAGGATTTTACTTCTCTCAATGATGGTTTCACCTTTCTTATCTTTGATGGTGTTGACTTTGCTTTGCTTTGGCTTTGTTAATGTTTTAACAGTATCATAAGCTTTCTTGCTATTGTTCTTCATCAAGTTGGTTTCGATATCTTCGCACTGTTCTTGAATCCACTTTTCTTTCGCTTTAACCATTTCTTTCTTTACAAGTTTGTTTATCTTGCTGTACTTTTTCTTGGCTTGAGGACAACTTTTCCTTTTCTCTTTAAGATCTCTTCTTTTATCACACAGACTTAGCACTTCAGATGTTACCCAGGCTTTCTTCTTTGATGTCTTTTTTCCTAGAATCTCATTAGCTGTCTCAATAGTTGCTTTCTCAAATGTCTCAATATTACTTTCTAGATCTGAATCATTGTCAAAAAGAAGCAAAGGGCCGAATTTTCCGCCGATAGATGCTCTAAACTGGTCAGCTACAAGGGGGTCCTGAAGTTTTTCAAGGTCGAACTTAAGTCTTGTGTATTGGGGCTTGGCCATTCTCCTCAGCTTCAACCTGAAAGTCGTCATAACAAGGTCATGAGGGCTTGCAACGTCAGGCCTTGGGAACGTCCTGGTTCTCCCAGTGTACACACTGGACTTCAATCTATTTGGGACTAATATGTAGTCTATCTGACCATGGTTCACGCCGTTAGGATGATGCCAAGTCATAGTTCTGGACTTTTTGTGCTTGCGAGGGTGTTTGCGATGACAAGATCGTTGTAATTTGCAAACTTAAGGGGCCGTAGACCTCTGTCGTTGGTTGTAACGTTGCAGTGGGGTCCCTGTTGTTTAGGCCAGTCTTTTGCAGTATCTTTTCTAACTCTTGCATTAAAATCGCCGAGGATGATCTTGATGTCTTTTTTCTGTTCTTTGTCAAAATTGTCTTGGATATCTTGGTAGAAGATTTCGATATCTTCATCACTGTAGTCTGTCTGAGGTAGGGGCGTACGCCTGAAAGAGAGTGGTGTTGAAAGGAGATGCTTTGATGCGGATAGAAATTAATCTACTTGAAATAAAATTGCAGCCTAAAACAGATTTGGCAGTGTCTCTGTGGACTAAAAAGCCCACCCCGTGTTCATGTTTATCATCTCTACCACAGTAGAACAGCTTATTACCATCGTCGCTGTTGATTTCACCGAGTGCCTTCCTTCGGACTTCACTGAGGCCGATGACATTCCACTTGTAATGCTTTAATTCATGGCACAATTCATCAAGTCTTCCATCTCTCCTTAGAGTTTCCACATTCCATGTTCCAAAAGCAATTTCGTGCTTTGAACGAAAACGGTAGGTGTTCGACTTTTTGCCCGTGTTCCGGTGGGTAACAGCGGGCGCGGAGCTTGTTTGACCGGGCGTCCTCCGAGCCGGTATGGGCTTTCTTGTTTGACGCTTCATCATTGGGTTTCTTGGAAAATAAGACTGGCGGCCTCCATACCTCTCCAGAATGTTATGCGCAGCTGTACTTTGCAACAAACAAAGCGCCTCGCACCTGTGCATTAAGCCGTTGACTGTTTGAGAGTTCATCCGCCCTGGCCAAAGACGACGACGCGTAGCGATGCTCTCCATCGTCGATCGCCCAACTGTGCAATACAGACACTGCCCCCTCCCACTGCCTTAGCCTCCTAGGTGCAGGGGTTTCCAGGGTGCGGTGCGTAGAGTCGGCAGCTGAGAGAATTAGGCTCATCTGGTGGGGCGAGCCAGGATACCTCGCCCACAGGCACCTGTCACCCGGCTCGTGACTCCCCACCAGACTCCCCCTGGTAGTTTAACTACCAAGCGCAAAAGAAAGAAATTAAAGAGAACAAAAAATTGAAAAAAATTATCAAAGTAAACCAGAAAGAGGGAAAATTCTTTTACCTGAAAAGAGATTATTGTATTGTGTGTACCATTTGAAGTGTGGGTTATAGACATAATGGAGTCGAGATCCTTGCACTTAGCTGGTTAAGCAATTGCTTCTAATTATAGACATGGACATAAAAAGTTTAGGCGGCTTTAACGGGCCTCTGCGATGTTGGTGCATAGCTCAGTTGTTAGTGCGCTGCAATCAAGTAAACTTCTAAGGGCGCGTCCTCCAACCAAGAGGTGTTTCTTCAAAAAGTGGCACCTCCTTTGTGGAAGCGCTGCCCATCCAAACTATCAAATGGAAGAAAAAGAATCACTTTACGAAAAAGCCTCAGCGCGTGCTTTCAACAACTTGAACTGAAGCTTAAGTCTGACTTAATTCTATGAATTCCAGGTGCGTTACTCAAGCTTCTGTCAGAAAGGAAATAAAATTCGCATCTAAAAAATTTTATAAGAAATGCCGTCGCGAATGCTTTGAAACCAGAAATTAACTGATCTAAGTCTTTCCTTCAATATTTCCCGATCCAAAATTTAACTCATCGATAAACAGTTAAATAAATAAGCTGTAATATGGGGGGTCCAAATCCGAATTTGTACCAGGGGCTCCAAATCTAGGGGGTTGCAAATTCGCTAGGACACCGGTGCTAGAACAACTGCAGTTCCTTTCTTTTCTACCGATTCATACGATGACCGGATATTGCATTGCGTGCAACGTAAACACAAAAACTCTTTTCCGGTCATGCACACAGTTATTTAAGACATTCCCCAATCAATCTTTCGCGTAATGCGTCCGTACATTAGTGGTCATCGCGATAGCCTCTGAATGAATGAGGGATAACGAGTTTGAGTCGTACTTGGGTTGCCTTCTACGTGGCAAGAAATGTTACACATGCGCAGGCACAGCGCGACCCCGCCCCCCAACTTCAAACGAAGTAGAAACTTTGCACTAATACTCGCTCTGAAGAGGAGGCAGGCATTAACTCGGAAATGGCTTATTGTCACACATACCTAGGCCTGCAGAGCATTTGAAACAGTAACGGGAAGGTTGTAGGTTCTTTGTATGATTACTGACAGCAATCTTCTTTACTGATGCACTTCCCCTTTTTCGAAATCAACTTAAACGGTTTCAAATGTTATGAAACTTGTCTTAGGCAGTTAAAACAAATTACTGCGTCTGTGTTCTAGTATTCTTGAAAAAACCGTGCCTATGTGCGTTCAAAGAGTAACAAGAATACGATTTTAGAGGGCTACATTGTAGCTTGAATGGACCTTACTCCCTTCTACATTTTGTTTTCCTACCTGTAGATTCTGAGGCCGAATATTCAAGATGCCACTTTCTTAATGAGCAAGACCAAGGATCTTTTGAGTGTCATCACGTCTGTATTGAGGA
>NC_090883.1:785764-794977 GCF_036669925.1 Montipora capricornis
ATTTTAATCAAGGTAAGAACGTTATATTTCTTACTGCAATGAATTGCTTTAGGTCATTGAGGCTGAGCTACCTGGCAACATTACAAGATATGAATTAAAGTACTATGATATGCAGCTGCAATTTCACAAAGAAAATACACGATATAACCCATAATTATGCATTAATCAAGTTAAGAACATTATCTATCTTACTACAATTAATCATTTTTTGCTATAAAGGCTATGCAGCTCCCTGGCAACATTACAAGATATGAAATAAAGCACTGAGATATACAGCAATAATATTAATTATGGATTCATTTGCCACCTCCACATATCCCATAATACCCTGCTCTTCGAGAGGAGGGGGGGGGGGGAGATGGGGAACGACAACAAGATCAATATGGCGAGCGGTGGAGCGGGGAGAAGCGTAGATCGTAATGTATCGAAACTGACACATTTATCGGACGTTTTACGGTGGGGAATGGTAGCTTTGAAATGAGTTTGTACGCAGACAAATTGTTCAGCCGAAAAGCTTGGTAAAAGGCGATGCTAAGAATGATTTGTAACAGCTAAACATTGCCACGTGAGGTAACGTGAAGAACAAACCAGAGGAGAACTCATGGCTTCCTTACCCGCAGACCCTTGGGTAAATCACGCTCTTGCTTACCTGACAATATTGACATCCAAGACGTGACGGAAGCAGTTTGAATGGAGAGGAGGTGAAAAATACAAGACGGTCATGCCAGCGCTTGAGGTTTTACAACTATACGTCAGTGATGCCCCGAACTATTTTTGTAGTCGTGCAGAATAAAGTAAATTACGCTGCCTGATAAAAAAAATCAAATAAATCTAGGATTTATCCCTTTATTTGTTGCAAAAGTAACTGAGCCAATCTGTGCAATATAGTTGAAAGATCACTCAGTGACTCGCTAGCGTATAATTTGTACCTTTGGCCGCTCTATATCAGTGAAAGTTGTTTACAATTAATTCATTTGCGCTGAACACTATCTCTACCATGTGACCACAACTTGTGTGCTGTGCGAGTTTGCAGCAAGCGCTCTTTCTCTACTGAACACTTCAAAACCCGCCTTCACACACCCCACTGTACATGTAAAGGACTGCAGTCATATAGGTGATGCATTGTTTGTTCTCTGTGAGATAATTGTTGGAATTAAATGCAAACGGGCGGACCCCAAACGAGCAAAATGTGAACCAAAACTAGTAGAAAACTCAATATTTTAAAGCCAAAGTTAGAAATGAATCTCCCGAAAAGAAATGTAAGCGTTCAGAAAGCTTGGCAAACTGGTTTCACTGAAGAGCAGAACCTCGAGAAAAAAAATTGAAGCTTAAAATGACATATTGGCTTAAAATACGAGAGACCGTCTTTTCTCTCAATTTTTCGTTTAATAGGTATATCCAGTGAACAGCATTCAAATAGTCCTGAACAAGGTCACACGGGAAAGCAATTGTATTCATGGCCGGACAATGATGTACCTCGTTGCCTGGAAGTAGAAATACAGGAGACTAGGCATGTACAAAGTACAGTTCATCAACCAAATGCACATCAAACAGCACTTTCACGTAACTTACCTGGATATTTTATAACCCCTCAAAAGTACCAGCCCCTCTCCCCACCCGAGATTAAAGAACGAACTAATAAAATTTACGAAAAAGTTGTGTGTTTCTCAGGAGGAAAGAGCACATATTGGAGAAGCGACAGGAGAGGTAACTGTGAAGCTTGGTACTGGCACGCAAAACCTCGCATAACTGGCTCAAAATATAAAAAGCATTAATTAATTGAATCTAAAACCAAAGCCATGTCTAGTAAATGTGTATGAACACATCTACTAGATGGGCTGCCTTCAGAAAACGAGATTATAAAACGTTACTCTCACAGCAAAAACGTTAAAAAAATGTGCGTCAAGAACTGCTTTGTTCAGGAAGAGCTAGCGTGGGGAAACTCATCCTTTGAGCACACAATATCATATGATGAAACATTCTGGAGAAAGAGAATAGCGCTGAGGAAATGCTCTGAGCATAAACGGGTGCTCTTGCTCACCTTGAATGATTTTCGTCGCATAAGTCTCAACCACTGGTTTCTAGTTGCTTCATCTTTGGATAGCCTGTGAAACTGCAAGCGACGCTTTTTTCCGACGGTTGGAGCAGTGGACAGCACATCAAACGTCGTTCTTTCCCATTTAAATCCAGATTATACCCTCAAGTATAAGGAGGAGCCATTTTGTTCCCTTGCTTGCTCCCACCCCCCCCCCCCCCAACAAGGTGTGAGAGATTAAGGGATATGTGGAGACTGCCATCGCAAAAAATGATTAAAAAATTCAAACAGTAAGTATTGTAGAGGAAATTTTACGAATCATTTTGGCACGTTGCGAGCTCACAATGCTTGTGAAAGTCCCAAAGGACCTCAACGGTAAGCATATTTATTACGTAGACCTCAGTAGGCATAATCATGCAAAAAAAAGTTATACGAAGCATTGTGTTTGAAATTTTACAGGTTAGCAGTGCATAACCACGAAAGTTCACTCTCGCCACCGAGTCTCTTCGTCAACACAGGTGTAGGCAATTCCTTTCTTGGAACGCTTAATATTGTTCATCCATGAAAATGCTTTGTTTTAAAGATGTCAAAGGTGCTGTACACGTTATACTTTCCCTGTTTTCTGATAACAGAACCTAACTCAAACCTAAACTAATGACGTTGTCTACTCCTGAGCTTGTTCATTGATCAGAATGTGACAACTGGACTCTCTAGATTATTAGATTCTTGGTAAGTGCCATATTATTGAGGTCATGATACATCGTGGTTAACAATGCAAGGCAACGCAAAGTCGCTCATGAGCCCGGAGTATTGCTGTTCCCCGTCAGTGGAAGGGATGCTAGACCGTAGCAGGTTTATTCCCTGCAGTATGTCGTCGGTGACCTTCTTTGCACCTGAGTGATGAGAGACAGTGCGGGGCAAAGTTTCCTGTCTAAGGCGGCAGCAGCGCTGAGCCCTAAACCAGTCCGGCGCACTGAAAATGAAACGTTTTCCCTTCTTATAGAACAATTCCCTTTGCTTAGAAAATCAAAAAATGTTTACGTTTAATTATTTTTAACATGTATAGGAAATCAAAGAAACATTATCGAACCTCCTTCCTCACTTGTCTCAAGACTATGCTCAAAGCAAACATTCGGATCTCGGATTTCTTTGTTTCGACAGCTATACTGTTGGTGTCAAAAACCAAAACTTTTTTGTAGGAGACGTGTGACACGTCAAAATGAATAACCAGGTAGAATGATATAAAATGACAAAAAATTGTCAGTAGTTAAAAATAAATCTCAGACATTTCGGGTGTAGAAGCCAAAAATACACAATAAGAAGGAAGCGCAAACGTCCTGATTCCCTACGCCCATCTGAGCTGACTGTCAGCACCATTGACAGAGTACCTCTTGTTCTGACATACCACCTTTTCAACAAGCAAATTAAACACTTCCTATTTCAGAATTTCCGTGTTCTATCAACCGACTAGCTGACCCGTCGTATCTTTTCGCAATCACATGTCGTAGCATACAAACGCGATTGCAACCTAAGAAACTTACTTGTACACTCAACTGGCCGCGCATGTACTGATCAGAGTGACTTGCGTGCCTGTCAACATCCACGTTGCCATACCTGTGCATACGTCAGTCATTGTAAGAGGTCTTCCACCCAAGGCCATTTTACCTGCCAGTCGAGTAATCTTACATACTGCATATGCTGTCATCGATGTCCTACCATTCTTTATATTGGTGAAACCGGACGGATCTAACGAACACTGACGACGTATACGGAACAACAATCCTGGCCCAACAATCCCTGTGGACAAACATTTCAACTCAACGGGCCACAAAGTTTCGTCTGCGTTACCATTCATCTGCCCACTTCCTTCTGATTACGTATTTCAACCACTTTATTCTAAACGTACGTGATGAAAAAAAAAAAAAAAAGAAAAAAAATACTGGCACTTTGATATTTATTTCATATCACTCTACTTGGTTCTTTATACTGTTGGTTTACGGTGTCGCGTGACTTTGTATATATCCGTGTAAGTTCGGTTGCAATTGCACACTTGTTGGTGATTTGGGGCTATTGTTTGTTGGAAGAATGTGATCCGTGTAATTCACAATAATATTTTTTCCCGGGATCTGCCTCAGTACTCAGCCGTTAGACAACGTTATGTTGTCGTCAATTACATGTTCATTTTATCGTCTATAATGCTACGTGGTAAGGCATTCCAATACAAGATTTAGAGTATCCAAGACTCCCTTGTCCGTTCTAGTCACAGAAGACCGAGTCAAGGTTAGACATAATTTCTAAGGATTGGCCAGTTTAATCTAGTGTTTTAACGTTAAAAAATCTGCAAAACAGAATCTGAGGGGCATAAATTGAACACACTTGTAGAGAATTCCAAACCTTAAGATCATGATTTACTTTAGGTAATCCCTCATCTTCTTTTCCTGATAAACGACTTGACGATCAATTAAGACCCTCATACGCTGTTGGGTTACATCATCAAAGGACCTAAGGTTCTATATTTCTACAATAGACTCCCGTTGTCCGCAATAAATCTCTCTTAATTTATTTCCTTTAAATGGCCAATCAAAGAGGCGTATCAAAAGTTTTTTTGGGGTCTGCGAAATGGTCCGCTCTGTTGGCAACTTCTTCTTCAAGGTCACCAGTTTCGTTTTCTTGAAAGCCAAACTTGACTGATCGAGGTTCAACTGGCTCTTTCGGTGGCTCATGATTACTAGCAAGCTCAAAGCTTACTGCTCCACTCTCCTTTCTTGCGTCAAATGCCACTTTGTCAGCATCTTCTTCTTCAAAGCCACCGTTGTTCCTTTCTTCAAAGTTAATGTTGACTGATCGAGGTTCAACTGACTCTTTCGGCGGCTCATGAATACTAGCAAGCTCAAAGCTTACTGCTCCACTCTCCTTTCTTGCGTCAAATGCCACTTTGTCAGCATCTTCTCTTCAAAGCCACCGTTGTCGCTTTCTTCAAAGTCAATGTGACTGATCGAGGCTCAACTGACTCTTTCGGCGGCTCATGAATACTAGCAAGCTCAAAGCTTACTGCTCCACTCTCCTTTCTTGCGTCAAATGCCACTTTGTCAGCATCTTCTTCTTCAAAGTCACCGTTGTCGCTTTCTTCAAAGTCAATGTTGACTGATCGAGGCTCAACTGACTCTTTCGGCGGCTCATGAATACTAGCAAGCTCAAAGTTTACTGCTCCACTCTCCTTTCTTGCGTCAAATGCCACTTTGTCAGCGTCTTCTTCTTCAAAGCCACCGTTGTCGCTTTCTTCAAAGTCAATGTTGACTGATCGAGGTTCAACTGACTCTTTCGGCTGCTCATGAATAGTAGCAAGCTCAAAGCTTACTGCTCCACTCTCGTTGATCGCACTAGAAACTGATGGCACGTTAAACGTACCAGTTTGCACTTGTTCTGTGAGAACATTTTTCCCCGCCATCCCTCGTATTTCGTTAAAGAGGTCATTAAGAGGCAAAAGTAACGCTAGGCAACACGAAAAAGACCATTGTGGATTTTTACGCCACTCCTTGATAAAGCAATAAATGTACCTGAGGTACTGGACTGAAAATAAAAAAGAAGAAAGAAAAGAGATACGTTTGTATGTTATCGCAAGTGAACGAAAAGCCCAACAGCGGAGCTTAGCACGCTGTAAAGTGGGCATTAAAATCCACCTGACTGTTTTGAAAATGCCCGGATGTTTTTTCGTGTGACTTTAGTCCACTCATATTGAAAGATCTTCAAGTGTTTTCGAAATTTAATGGAAATTTTCAGAAGAACTTAACATGCTTGTCGTCAACACATCTCGCATAATGGGTCAAAGCTATATACAGATGGCATAGTTGAACTTTGCCATCTATAAATAGCTTCTTTTTGAGTTGGCTACAAATTTCACCAACAATTCTTTGATCCGGCAAATTCAATCATGGTGTGCACATCAAAGGGTAAAATAAATAGTGCAAATACCAAACACTCTCGGCGATCTGAGTATGAGAACCTCCAGATACAGCAAAAGAGAGTCATGGGAGCACTACAAAAATACGTTTGTTTTCTGCAAAAAAATTACAAAAATTTATGGACCCGTGCTTGCTTTAGTAATTACAAATAAGAACAAAGTGCTTACCCACAAGAATTCCAATGACTAGAAAATTTGCTCCGAATACCAATGCATTGAACACGATATGGTCCATGTATGAGTCCATCGAGGAATGTACACTTTCTGCTGGTATTCTACTCACAGCACCTATTACTAGGTTGACCATTGTTACAGCAAGGGAAGAAACCATCAATTTGTTCTCAAAGGGTTCCGCTATAGGCCGCTTGTATGCAAAGAACATTCCATAGAGACCTGACATAACAAGAGCTAACGCAATATAGGCTCTGCTCTCACTTCCGATCAGAATAATGGCTGATGTTAAGGTCACCTTTCGAGCTGTCTCAACAAGTTCCCAATACCATGCATGACTGTTGTAATTTGAGAATAAAAACTGTAATCCTGTGACAATTTCAGGATTTGAATGCTGGGAATATGTGGATTCATCGTCACCTCCGTCGCCATGTTTCTTCAATGACCTTTGGTGTCTCCAAAGAACCACCAATGTGCTATAGGTAGAAACATGATGTACAAAATACTGCAGTATGCAACAATCACAGATCGTCGGAATTCTTGGCTGGAACAGTTGATATTAAAGTCATCTTTAGAAACTTATCGCACTTTGCACCTTTTTCGTCCAGGCACAGTTTGTGACAAGCAAGGGGAAGAACCTTTGCTGTCTTCGAGCAGGTGCTTAGATATGTTAAGTGAAGGAAGAAAAAGACTGTTCTGAAGGCCAATGTCTTTGTTTCGGAAATTTTCTTCACTTTCTCCATTTGACTCTCGAAGGTCTTTCTGGTCAAAAACATCTTCCTAATGCCATAAATAATGAATGCCACAATGATCACTGCAGAATGATACCGAGCATAGCATACAATCTTCCAAAAGCATTGACTTTTAGGCTTGGAAAGAGACAGTGGATTGGGGCAATCTGGAATATATTTAGCTGTAATATCTCGGAATATTTCCAATAAGGGAGAGAGATCTGGCCATTTGATGTACGCAAATGCATCAAGAATTCCAAAGGTTACCTGGTAGAAACCGATAACAATCTTTTAGTCTACCAAGAATTATATCAACTAAGGAGCGATCTTGTTTCTTCTTGGCTTGTTTCCTGCTTCTCCAAACCACAACCACGGTGATTAGAATAGTTACAGCAGCTATGACGGAAAGCTGTACGATCATCCATGTTTTTGTTGGGCACTTTTGCAGGTCTTCAACTGTTTGTAATATTCAGGACTACACACTTCACACAATGGTCCTTCATATCCAACATCACAAGTGGAGTTTGTACCTCCCAGACATGATTCTGGTCTTGGGCATTTATGTGCTCGAGGAAGAGAGTCTGGGTACTCGATCATGGTTTGTTGCTAACAGAAAAATTCCCGCGTAAGACTTCGCCGAAGGATTTGTAAAGTTCTTTGTTCGTATCGTTCTCCCATTTCCACCAGTAACCCTGTTGAAGATTAATCGATTCATTCTCACATTTTAATCCTTGCTTGCATGGCTCGCATTCTTCAAACATGTGTTTTCGAAGAATCCCTTCGTGCAGTAACATGCTCGAAATCCGGCAAACGACTTTCCATCCGTACCTGAGAAAAAAGAATTCAGACAGCGCAACTTACTTATCCATTTGTGTATTCGTACAAAAAGGATGACAGACCGTTTAATTTTGCAATGTTACATTTAGCGTGGTGTATAGGTGTAGGATAACGCAGTGTGGTGATAACATTCCCCTCCCACAAATGAGGCCTGGGTTCGACTCACAGACTTATGTCGCATGTGGGTTGAGTTTGTTGGTTCCCTGTTCTGCTCTGATTGGTTTCTACTGGTACTCTGGTTTTCCTCTCTCCTCAAAAACTGATTGCATGCTACTATCTTTATAATAATAATAATAATAATGATAATAATAATAATAGTAATAATAATAATATAATAATAATAATAATAATATAATATAATATAATATAATATTAATATTATATTATTATTATTATTATTAAATTATGTTATGACTTTGTTGTATTATTATTACATTTATTCATGATTCATATTGATGCAAAAACGTTTGCAAAGCCAGGTTCGTTGATCTTTTGCATGTTCATGACTTTCTACTGAGATGCAACCTATACGGTGTAAGCATTGTATAGAAATTGAAATATTAATCTTCAAAACTTACACGAACCTGAATCAATTTCCATCCCTAAATACCATAGTCTAAGTATGGATATTTAAACTGTAAGGTATGTGTGACGTGTGTCCGGATGTCCCAGGAATAGAAACAAAACGCTAACGAAACACAAGAAAAACTACACCCAAATACCTTCCCACAATCGTACAACAAACAACCATAAATTTTAAGAAAACGCTTACGACTTTTAATTTAAGATATAATTTAACTACAAGTATAACGATTACTAAAGCTACTTACTCTAAATTATCTAATCTCACTGCTATTACAAAAGGCCTTAAAACTAAAATAGGTAAACAAATTGAGCTAAAAGTTCGGTTCTACACAGTTCCTCTCAAAATCAAGCCCACAAACAAACAAACCAACAAACTGCTGTTCCTTGACAATTTCATCCACACTTTTGCATTAATTCTTCCCGTCGTTTTCACTTCTGCACCATCTACTCGTTGCTTATCTCCGCGCAGTTGCCACTGCTGCTGCGGACAAATGGATTTTGTCTTTGATTCAAACAGCTCCCACAAATGACTCTTAGCGGTGATCTCTTTTCACTCTCCCTTCTCTCTTTCTTTGCCTTTTCCGTCAACCAAATTGTTCGCACACACCCTTACAACACGTTACTTACATCTATATCTGGTACATAATAATTTATGCTACAATTAACAACTTACTGACAAACTTATTGTTTAAACATGCACGGACACTTACAATACCTATAGTTACAATTGTAGTTTCACAAAGGAGACTTTAAAGAAACAAATAAACTTACAAACTAATTTCTAAGGTACTAATTCCGGTGGACTACGATACGAAATTAACACTAAATAATTAACACGAAAACGGAATTAACTATGCAGCTAACGAAACAGAGAACAAGAGGCGAAAACAAAA
>NC_090883.1:795077-830077 GCF_036669925.1 Montipora capricornis
TAAAAATTCGCAATTTTTTAGAAGAAGGCATCGTGTAAAAGTAAATTTTAGTGATAAACATTGCAATTATTACTCGGCCTGGCGTTACACAACTAAGGAGGATGCACATTTCATACAGTCTGAAAGTCATCCGGACTTGTCAAACTTCTCGGAACCATGTACGTCTGCAGCTAGTAGAGCTCTATCACGGAAAAGCTCCTCGGAAGGTAATGCCAGTGGTAAAGGAAAAAGTAGAAAAGGGCGGAAAAGACTGAGCATTTTTGAAGTGTCACAAATTGTCGTTGAAAAGGGAATTCGCACACGGTTGCAGCTTCTTGCCTACGCAAATAATCAAAAAAGGGAAGGCAAAACAGACCTTGCGGAGTTTATAGCGAATAGGGGAGCAAAGGCGGTTGATGAGGCCCTCAGTGTAGGTTGGGAATTAGAAGAAGCAGAAGGAAAGATGGAGCGCAGCGAAAAGAGTAGAGCGGAGATTTTGTACAGTCAGCTCGGAAAGGAATGCGTTGTAGGTTGTGACCGTCGTTGGTTGCAAATGGCGCGAAATCTTTTGGAGCGAAATAACATAGCCGGGGACGAATTTTCAGAGGCTATCAGAAATCTTCTTGACAAGGGAAGAGGGAAATACCGCAACTTGTATTTGAAAGGCTCGTCTAATTGTGGAAAAACTTTTCTTTTAAATCCTCTTACAAGCATTTACAACACATTTTGCAACCCGGCCAGCACAACCTTCGCATGGGTAGGTGCAGAAGAGGCGGAAGTTTTATTTCTAAATGATTTCAGATGGTCCGCCAACATCATCCCATGGCATGATTTGCTATTGCTATTGGAAGGCCATGAGGTTCACCTGCCAGCACCCAAGACCCATTACAGATGTGATTTTTCCTTGAAAGGGGATACGCCCATCTTTTGTACCGCCAAGGAGGAAATTTCCTTTGTCCGTGCTGGTGTGCTGGATGAAAGAGAGACTGAAATGATGCGTGTTCGTTGGCGAGTGTTTGCATTCAGCTCACAGATTACTGAGGCAGAACAACTGCAAGTTCCACCTTGTCCACGCTGTTTTGCTGAACTTGTCTATCCCCAGGCCTAAACTCTGCCTCTTGTTAATTTAATTATGGTTACATGTGAGTGTGTACCGATCACGGATCACCATCCTTTTTCTTCATTTTAGCGTTGTATTTGGTAAAAACTAGGACGTTTAATCGTACTAAACTATTGTAGTAGTTACTATGTGTAACCAGAAATAATAGAAATCACAACAGCGCCTTCCTTAGACTTATTTGCTACGGTACACCATGGTGATCCGTCATTGCTAAATAATTTTAGTAGACTGTAATTAATTTACCGACAACGGATCACCATGGTGTACCGTAGAAATTTTGAGGACAAAAAACTGCTAATTGCTTGAAAATCTCACTATAGTTAAGTTGTGTTCTAGTGCTTATTGTCAAGTACAAAAAAGGCAGATAAGACAGATTTAAAGTACTTTTGCAAGAAATGATCATGGTGTACCGTGATCACAAGGGTGATGTTGATTGTTTACACAAGCAATTTATACACGTCAATGGATTCCAGTCCTTTATCTAAGAAAAAGTACCGGTAAATATCAACTTTCTTTTGAAGAGCTATGCTTTAAATACATTATACAAAGTAAAACAAAGAGACAATTGATTGTTTAGTAAAAAGTAGAGATACATCGTTGAAATTAGTAGTTGCAACGTTATTTAACGCGGAAAATGACAACAGCAACATGATTTTTTAATTTTCCCACGGTTGTAACACTGTACTTACAAAGGCACACACACAAAAAAAAACATTACAGTTGTCCGCTATAGAGCTTTAAAATGAGTATTAACTAATACTTGATACGGCCACCCCTCTTTCTGATGACACTGGTCATTCTTTTTGGTATAGAGTCTATCAACCTATTTACAGTTACTATCGGCAGGGTGAAAAACGTATCTATTACACGAGCTTTAAACTCTTCAAACGTTTCACGTCTTATTTTGCGATCCCTTGCTTGTTTTCGAAGGTGCCTATTAACAATAGCAAAAACGTTTTCGATAACATGTAAGTCTGCGCTTCGTGGTGGAAGTTTGATGACGGTGCTATTTACACGCTCAATTGCCGCTTTTGCTAATGCAGAATTTTGACAAGGATCTCCACCCTGCATCCATAGGCGACTGACACCTTTTCCAGCCAACTCAAACAATCGATCAAAGTGTTCAGCAACGAATGTGGCGAAGTAGCTACCTGTCATGTGTTCATAAGGCTCACAGCAAATTACTCCCTTGTCATAGGATATAGCGACTATAAGCCCTAACACTTCGCCCCCAGTTCCCTCCTTTCGACCCTTCGTAATGCATCCATGAGCAAGGCCCTCGCTTTTTTTTCTCCCTACACGCCCCTGAGGTGCGATAGCTTTGTCACTGGGGTTCCTCTTATATGCGATGGATGTTCCGTCCAAGTAGAACGCAATTTCTTTTTTCCAAACATCCGCACTGAAGTTTCTCTGCATGAGTTTAGCAAAAGCCACTCTTTTCTTATGATCATCTTCGGTCATAAGTCCTTTCTTCCTTGTCTGCAAATAAAAATACCCTGCTGAATTTAGGTAACGTGTAACTGTCCTCGTTGAAACATCACTTTCTTTAATTCCGGCCTCCTCCATTAATCTTTTACAGGTGAAAGTCCCGTCTCTTTTTCGTAGGACCCTGAGACAGCGAATCAGGTGCCTTCTTTGTCGTTCACTTAGCTTGAACTTACGGCCTCTTTTCGAGGAACTTCGTAAACGCGAGGGAGCGCTTCTATTTGCTTTGGAAATTCTTACAACACTTGCTGTTGAAATACCACATAAATCAGCAACTTTACGAACAGCAAGTCGTTTAACCCGGCTTAAGTAAAAAGCTCTTGCCCGTGTCACATTATCGATACAGTGTTTAAAGGCCATTACACTAGTGCAGCGCTTTTCTCTCGTAATTCTGTAGAATATTATTCCTTCTTAGCAACAAACCAACTCTTTATAGCAATTTTATAAGTAAAGAAACGTGCTTAAACTTCGTTTCATTGCGAAAGTCCCACAAAACAACCGTTACAGAACACATTAGTAATGGCGCATTTTCTTATCTGAAAAGCGTCATTCAACACTCAGACAACCTCGGTCATAAATAGTTGTAACACTTTCTTGAAAAGCACGTAACTCGCATCCAAGCTATTGATAACGCACTCCTCCTCCCTCCCTCCCTTCAATGTTGCGTTTGTCGTTCTAATGTTGCGTTTACTGGAAAGTTCTTGCATTGGAACCCATAAACATCAACATTGAAAGGGGAGGAGGGAAAAATTTCCGTCGGCGTTACAACATTTGTGACTGAGACTGTATTTGTCACTGTTAAGTGTTTTCATGTGTGCGACGTGATGTGACGACCGTGGACAGTGTAATGTGAAATTATTGTTGTAGGGCTGTAAGATATGTGAAGACGGTACCTATTTGTCGCCAAATACACTTTGGGCAATAGTATTAATGGTCTTGGAGGAAACTTAAAAAGATGTACAGAATTATTTGGTGAAAGGCTGGTTTTTGTGTGTTAATACTGTTGTTATCTGTGTTTGCAGAAGCAATTAAATAAAGTCAACATTAGTCAATGATATTTTGAGAGATGATGCGTCTATCAGAAAGGGAAACTGCTATTAAAAAAGTAGATCGGTAGCTGTAAAGGAGTGTTTGAAAAGGTTCGAAGTCAATTTGTACATCCAGCGGAATACAGATAAAGGAGGCGATCAGTTAATGTTATGGCGGAAGACTGCGGTGGTTGCAGTGCGGCAGCAGGTGGGTTAGGGGAAAGGCCTGTGCGACTTCGAACACTGAATTCCCGTCAAGTACGATTTGTGTATTTGATAACTTACAGTCAAGCCGATCTTGAAATTGTTCCTACACGGGAAGAATTTTCAAGAATTGTTTTGGACAGTTTTTCAAACGCTGATCCTTCTAGTCGTATCGAAGTGGTGCAATGGGTGTGTAGCCAAGAAGGACATAGGGATGGTGGCATTCATTATCACATGGCTGTGAAGTTAAGTGCTAGACGTCGTTGGCTAAAAATTCGCAATTTTTTAGAAGAAAGGCATCGTGTAAAAGTAAATTTTAGTGATAAACATTGCAATTATTACTCGGCCTGGCGTTACACAACTAAGGAGGATGCACATTTCATACAGTCTGAAAGTCATCCGGACTTGTCAAACTTCTCGGAACCATGTACGTCTGCAGCTAGTAGAGCTCTATCACGGAAAAGCTCCTCGGAAGGTAATGCCAGTGGTAAAGGAAAAAGTAGAAAAGGGCGGAAAAGACTGAGCATTTTTGAAGTGTCACAAATTGTCGTTGAAAAGGGAATTCGCACACGGTTGCAGCTTCTTGCCTACGCAAATAATCAAAAAAGGGAAGGCAAAACAGACCTTGCGGAGTTTATAGCGAATAGGGGAGCAAAGGCGGTTGATGAGGCCCTCAGTGTAGGTTGGGAATTAGAAGAAGCAGAAGGAAAGATGGAGCGCAGCGAAAAGAGTAGAGCGGAGATTTTGTACAGTCAGCTCGGAAAGGAATGCGTTGTAGGTTGTGACCGTCGTTGGTTGCAAATGGCGCGAAATCTTTTGGAGCGAAATAACATAGCCGGGGACGAATTTTCAGAGGCTATCAGAAATCTTCTTGACAAGGGAAGAGGGAAATACCGCAACTTGTATTTGAAAGGCACGTCTAATTGTGGAAAAACTTTTCTTTTAAATCCTCTTACAAGCATTTACAACACATTTTGCAACCCGGCCAGCACAACCTTCGCATGGGTAGGTGCAGAAGAGGCGGAAGTTTTATTTCTAAATGATTTCAGATGGTCCGCCAACATCATCCCATGGCATGATTTGCTATTGCTATTGGAAGGCCATGAGGTTCACCTGCCAGCACCCAAGACCCATTACAGATGTGATTTTTCCTTGAAAGGGGATACGCCCATCTTTTGTACCGCCAAGGAGGAAATTTCCTTTGTCCGTGCTGGTGTGCTGGATGAAAGAGAGACTGAAATGATGCGTGTTCGTTGGCGAGTGTTTGCATTCAGCTCACAGATTACTGAGGCAGAACAACTGCAAGTTCCACCTTGTCCACGCTGTTTTGCTGAACTTGTCTATCCCCAGGCCTAAACTCTGCCTCTTGTTAATTTAATTATGGTTACATGTGAGTGTGTACCGATCACGGATCACCATCCTTTTTCTTCATTTTAGCGTTGTATTTGGTAAAAACTAGGACGTTTAATCGTACTAAACTATTGTAGTAGTTACTATGTGTAACCAGAAATAATAGAAATCACAACAGCGCCTTCCTTAGACTTATTTGCTACGGTACACCATGGTGATCCGTCATTGCTAAATAATTTTAGTAGACTGTAATTAATTTACCGACAACGGATCACCATGGTGTACCGTAGAAATTTTGAGGACAAAAAACTGCTAATTGCTTGAAAATCTCACTATAGTTAAGTTGTGTTCTAGTGCTTATTGTCAAGTACAAAAAAAGGCAGATAAGACAGATTTAAAGTACTTTTGCAAGAAATGATCATGGTGTACCGTGATCACAAGGGTGATGTTGATTGTTTACACAAGCAATTTATACACGTCAATGGATTCCAGTCCTTTATCTAAGAAAAAGTACCGGTAAATATCAACTTTCTTTTGAAGAGCTATGCTTTAAATACATTATACAAAGTAAAACAAAGAGACAATTGATTGTTTAGTAAAAAGTAGAGATACATCGTTGAAATTAGTAGTTGCAACGTTATTTAACGCGGAAAATGACAACAGCAACAAGGTTTTTTACATTTCCCACCGGTGTAACACTGTACTTACACACGCACACACACAAAAAAAAACATTACAGTTGTCCGCTATAGAGCTTTAAAATGAGTATTAACTAATACTTCATACGGCCACCCCTCTTTCTGATGACACTGGTCATTCTTTTTGGTATAGAGTCTATCAACCTATTTACAGTTACTATCGGCAGGGTGAAAAACGTATCTATTACACGAGCTTTAAACTCTTCAAACGTTTCACGTCTTATTTTGCGATCCCTTGCTTGTTTTCGAAGGTGCCTATTAACAATAGCAAAAACGTTTTCGATAACATGTAAGTCTGCGCTTCGTGGTGGAAGTTTGATGACGGTGCTATTTACACGCTCAATTGCCGCTTTTGCTAATGCAGAATTTTGACAAGGATCTCCACCCTGCATCCATAGGCGACTGACACCTTTTCCAGCCAACTCAAACAATCGATCAAAGTGTTCAGCAACGAATGTGGCGAAGTAGCTACCTGTCATGTGTTCATAAGGCTCACAGCAAATTACTCCCTTGTCATAGGATATAGCGACTATAAGCCTTAACACTTTGCCCCCAGTTCCCTCCTTTCGACCCTGCGTAATGCATCCATGAGCAAGGCCCTCGCTTTTTTTTCTCCATACGCGTCGTTGAGGTGCGATAGCTTGATCAGAGGGATTCCTCTTATATGCGATGGATGTTCCGTCCAAGTAGAACGCAATTTCTTTTTTCCAAACATCCGCACTGAAGTTTCTCTGCATGAGTTTAGCAAAAGCCACTCTTTTCTTATGATCATCTTCGGTCATAAGTCCTTTCTTCCTTGTCTGCAAATAAAAATACCCTGCTGAATTTAGGTAACGTGTAACTGTCCTCGTTGAAACATCACTTTCTTTAATTCCGGCCTCCTCCATTAATCTTTTACAGGTGAAAGTCCCGTCTCTTTTTCGTAGGACCCTGAGACAGCGAATCAGGTGCCTTCTTTGTCGTTCACTTAGCTTGAACTTACGGCCTCTTTTCGAGGAACTTCGTAAACGCGAGGGAGCGCTTCTATTTGCTTTGGAAATTCTTACAACACTTGCTGTTGAAATACCACATAAATCAGCAACTTTACGAACAGCAAGTCGTTTAACCCGGCTTAAGTAAAAAGCTCTTGCCCGTGTCACATTATCGATACAGTGTTTAAAGGCCATTACACTAGTGCAGCGCTTTTCTCTCGTAATTCTGTAGAATATTATTCCTTCTTAGCAACAAACCAACTCTTTATAGCAATTTTATAAGTAAAGAAACGTGCTTAAACTTCGTTTCATTGCGAAAGTCCCACAAAACAACCGTTACAGAACACATTAGTAATGGCGCATTTTCTTATCTGAAAAGCGTCATTCAACACTCAGACAACCTCGGTCATAAATAGTTGTAACACTTTCTTGAAAAGCACGTAACTCGCATCCAAGCTATTGATAACGCACTCCTCCTCCCTCCCTCCCTTCAATGTTGCGTTTGTCGTTCTAATGTTGCGTTTACTGGAAAGTTCTTGCATTGGAACCCATAAACATCAACATTGAAAGGGGAGGAGGGAAAAATTTCCGTCGGCGTTACAACATTTGTGACTGAGACTGTATTTGTCACTGTTAAGTGTTTTCATGTGTGCGACGTGATGTGACGACCGTGGACAGTGTAATGTGAAATTATTGTTGTAGGGCTGTAAGATATGTGAAGACGGTACCTATTTGTCGCCAAATACACTTTGGGCAATAGTATTAATGGTCTTGGAGGAAACTTAAAAAGATGTACAGAATTATTTGGTGAAAGGCTGGTTTTTGTGTGTTAATACTGTTGTTATCTGTGTTTGCAGAAGCAATTAAATAAAGTCAACATTAGTCAATGATATTTTGAGAGATGATGCGTCTATCAGAAAGGGAAACTGCTATTAAAAAAGTAGATCGGTAGCTGTAAAGGAGTGTTTGAAAAGGTTCGAAGTCAATTTGTACATCCAGCGGAATACAGATAAAGGAGGCGATCAGTTAATGTTATGGCGGAAGACTGCGGTGGTTGCAGTGCGGCAGCAGGTGGGTTAGGGGAAAGGCCTGTGCGACTTCGAACACTGAATTCCCGTCAAGTACGATTTGTGTATTTGATAACTTACAGTCAAGCCGATCTTGAAATTGTTCCTACACGGGAAGAATTTTCAAGAATTGTTTTGGACAGTTTTTCAAACGCTGATCCTTCTAGTCGTATCGAAGTGGTGCAATGGGTGTGTAGCCAAGAAGGACATAGGGATGGTGGCATTCATTATCACATGGCTGTGAAGTTAAGTGCTAGACGTCGTTGGCTAAAAATTCGCAATTTTTTAGAAGAAAGGCATCGTGTAAAAGTAAATTTTAGTGATAAACATTGCAATTATTACTCGGCCTGGCGTTACACAACTAAGGAGGATGCACATTTCATACAGTCTGAAAGTCATCCGGACTTGTCAAACTTCTCGGAACCATGTACGTCTGCAGCTAGTAGAGCTCTATCACGGAAAAGCTCCTCGGAAGGTAATGCCAGTGGTAAAGGAAAAAGTAGAAAAGGGCGGAAAAGACTGAGCATTTTTGAAGTGTCACAAATTGTCGTTGAAAAGGGAATTCGCACACGGTTGCAGCTTCTTGCCTACGCAAATAATCAAAAAAGGGAAGGCAAAACAGACCTTGCGGAGTTTATAGCGAATAGGGGAGCAAAGGCGGTTGATGAGGCCCTCAGTGTAGGTTGGGAATTAGAAGAAGCAGAAGGAAAGATGGAGCGCAGCGAAAAGAGTAGAGCGGAGATTTTGTACAGTCAGCTCGGAAAGGAATGCGTTGTAGGTTGTGACCGTCGTTGGTTGCAAATGGCGCGAAATCTTTTGGAGCGAAATAACATAGCCGGGGACGAATTTTCAGAGGCTATCAGAAATCTTCTTGACAAGGGAAGAGGGAAATACCGCAACTTGTATTTGAAAGGCTCGTCTAATTGTGGAAAAACTTTTCTTTTAAATCCTCTTACAAGCATTTACAACACATTTTGCAACCCGGCCAGCACAACCTTCGCATGGGTAGGTGCAGAAGAGGCGGAAGTTTTATTTCTAAATGATTTCAGATGGTCCGCCAACATCATCCCATGGCATGATTTGCTATTGCTATTGGAAGGCCATGAGGTTCACCTGCCAGCACCCAAGACCCATTACAGATGTGATTTTTCCTTGAAAGGGGATACGCCCATCTTTTGTACCGCCAAGGAGGAAATTTCCTTTGTCCGTGCTGGTGTGCTGGATGAAAGAGAGACTGAAATGATGCGTGTTCGTTGGCGAGTGTTTGCATTCAGCTCACAGATTACTGAGGCAGAACAACTGCAAGTTCCACCTTGTCCACGCTGTTTTGCTGAACTTGTCTATCCCCAGGCCTAAACTCTGCCTCTTGTTAATTTAATTATGGTTACATGTGAGTGTGTACCGATCACGGATCACCATCCTTTTTCTTCATTTTAGCGTTGTATTTGGTAAAAACTAGGACGTTTAATCGTACTAAACTATTGTAGTAGTTACTATGTGTAACCAGAAATAATAGAAATCACAACAGCGCCTTCCTTAGACTTATTTGCTACGGTACACCATGGTGATCCGTCATTGCTAAATAATTTTAGTAGACTGTAATTAATTTACCGACAACGGATCACCATGGTGTACCGTAGAAATTTTGAGGACAAAAAACTGCTAATTGCTTGAAAATCTCACTATAGTTAAGTTGTGTTCTAGTGCTTATTGTCAAGTACAAAAAAAGGCAGATAAGACAGATTTAAAGTACTTTTGCAAGAAATGATCATGGTGTACCGTGATCACAAGGGTGATGTTGATTGTTTACACAAGCAATTTATACACGTCAATGGATTCCAGTCCTTTATCTAAGAAAAAGTACCGGTAAATATCAACTTTCTTTTGAAGAGCTATGCTTTAAATACATTATACAAAGTAAAACAAAGAGACAATTGATTGTTTAGTAAAAAGTAGAGATACATCGTTGAAATTAGTAGTTGCAACGTTATTTAACGCGGAAAATGACAACAGCAACAAGGTTTTTTACATTTCCCACCGGTGTAACACTGTACTTACACACGCACACACACAAAAAAAACATTACAGTTGTCCGCTATAGAGCCTTAACATGAGTATTAACTAATACTTCATACGGCCACCCCTCTTTCTGATGACACTGGTCATTCTTTTTGGTATAGAGTCTATCAACCTATTTACAGTTACTATCGGCAGGGTGAAAAACGTATCTATTACACGAGCTTTAAACTCTTCAAACGTTTCACGTCTTATTTTGCGATCCCTTGCTTGTTTTCGAAGGTGCCTATTAACAATAGCAAAAACGTTTTCGATAACATGTAAGTCTGCGCTTCGTGGTGGAAGTTTGATGACGGTGCTATTTACACGCTCAATTGCCGCTTTTGCTAATGCAGAATTTTGACAAGGATCTCCACCCTGCATCCATAGGCGACTGACACCTTTTCCAGCCAACTCAAACAATCGATCAAAGTGTTCAGCAACGAATGTGGCGAAGTAGCTACCTGTCATGTGTTCATAAGGCTCACAGCAAATTACTCCCTTGTCATAGGATATAGCGACTATAAGCCTTAACACTTTGCCCCCAGTTCCCTCCTTTCGACCCTTCGTAATGCATCCATGAGCAAGGCCCTCGCTTTTTTTTCTCCATACTCGTCCTTGAGGTGCGATAGCTTGATCAGAGGGATTCCTCTTATATGCGATGGATGTTCCGTCCAAGTAGAACGCAATTTCTTTTTTCCAAACATCCGCACTGAAGTTTCTCTGCATGAGTTTAGCAAAAGCCACTCTTTTCTTATGATCATCTTCGGTCATAAGTCCTTTCTTCCTTGTCTGCAAATAAAAATACCCTGCTGAATTTAGGTAACGTGTAACTGTCCTCGTTGAAACATCACTTTCTTTAATTCCGGCCTCCTCCATTAATCTTTTACAGGTGAAAGTCCCGTCTCTTTTTCGTAGGACCCTGAGACAGCGAATCAGGTGCCTTCTTTGTCGTTCACTTAGCTTGAACTTACGGCCTCTTTTCGAGGAACTTCGTAAACGCGAGGGAGCGCTTCTATTTGCTTTGGAAATTCTTACAACACTTGCTGTTGAAATACCACATAAATCAGCAACTTTACGAACAGCAAGTCGTTTAACCCGGCTTAAGTAAAAAGCTCTTGCCCGTGTCACATTATCGATACAGTGTTTAAAGGCCATTACACTAGTGCAGCGCTTTTCTCTCGTAATTCTGTAGAATATTATTCCTTCTTAGCAACAAACCAACTCTTTATAGCAATTTTATAAGTAAAGAAACGTGCTTAAACTTCGTTTCATTGCGAAAGTCCCACAAAACAACCGTTACAGAACACATTAGTAATGGCGCATTTTCTTATCTGAAAAGCGTCATTCAACACTCAGACAACCTCGGTCATAAATAGTTGTAACACTTTCTTGAAAAGCACGTAACTCGCATCCAAGCTATTGATAACGCACTCCTCCTCCCTCCCTCCCTTCAATGTTGCGTTTGTCGTTCTAATGTTGCGTTTACTGGAAAGTTCTTGCATTGGAACCCATAAACATCAACATTGAAAGGGGAGGAGGGAAAAATTTCCGTCGGCGTTACAACATTTGTGACTGAGACTGTATTTGTCACTGTTAAGTGTTTTCATGTGTGCGACGTGATGTGACGACCGTGGACAGTGTAATGTGAAATTATTGTTGTAGGGCTGTAAGATATGTGAAGACGGTACCTATTTGTCGCCAAATACACTTTGGGCAATAGTATTAATGGTCTTGGAGGAAACTTAAAAAGATGTACAGAATTATTTGGTGAAAGGCTGGTTTTTGTGTGTTAATACTGTTGTTATCTGTGTTTGCAGAAGCAATTAAATAAAGTCAACATTAGTCAATGATATTTTGAGAGATGATGCGTCTATCAGAAAGGGAAACTGCTATTAAAAAAGTAGATCGGTAGCTGTAAAGGAGTGTTTGAAAAGGTTCGAAGTCAATTTGTACATCCAGCGGAATACAGATAAAGGAGGCGATCAGTTAATGTTATGGCGGAAGACTGCGGTGGTTGCAGTGCGGCAGCAGGTGGGTTAGGGGAAAGGCCTGTGCGACTTCGAACACTGAATTCCCGTCAAGTACGATTTGTGTATTTGATAACTTACAGTCAAGCCGATCTTGAAATTGTTCCTACACGGGAAGAATTTTCAAGAATTGTTTTGGACAGTTTTTCAAACGCTGATCCTTCTAGTCGTATCGAAGTGGTGCAATGGGTGTGTAGCCAAGAAGGACATAGGGATGGTGGCATTCATTATCACATGGCTGTGAAGTTAAGTGCTAGACGTCGTTGGCTAAAAATTCGCAATTTTTTAGAAGAAAGGCATCGTGTAAAAGTAAATTTTAGTGATAAACATTGCAATTATTACTCGGCCTGGCGTTACACAACTAAGGAGGATGCACATTTCATACAGTCTGAAAGTCATCCGGACTTGTCAAACTTCTCGGAACCATGTACGTCTGCAGCTAGTAGAGCTCTATCACGGAAAAGCTCCTCGGAAGGTAATGCCAGTGGTAAAGGAAAAAGTAGAAAAGGGCGGAAAAGACTGAGCATTTTTGAAGTGTCACAAATTGTCGTTGAAAAGGGAATTCGCACACGGTTGCAGCTTCTTGCCTACGCAAATAATCAAAAAAGGGAAGGCAAAACAGACCTTGCGGAGTTTATAGCGAATAGGGGAGCAAAGGCGGTTGATGAGGCCCTCAGTGTAGGTTGGGAATTAGAAGAAGCAGAAGGAAAGATGGAGCGCAGCGAAAAGAGTAGAGCGGAGATTTTGTACAGTCAGCTCGGAAAGGAATGCGTTGTAGGTTGTGACCGTCGTTGGTTGCAAATGGCGCGAAATCTTTTGGAGCGAAATAACATAGCCGGGGACGAATTTTCAGAGGCTATCAGAAATCTTCTTGACAAGGGAAGAGGGAAATACCGCAACTTGTATTTGAAAGGCTCGTCTAATTGTGGAAAAACTTTTCTTTTAAATCCTCTTACAAGCATTTACAACACATTTTGCAACCCGGCCAGCACAACCTTCGCATGGGTAGGTGCAGAAGAGGCGGAAGTTTTATTTCTAAATGATTTCAGATGGTCCGCCAACATCATCCCATGGCATGATTTGCTATTGCTATTGGAAGGCCATGAGGTTCACCTGCCAGCACCCAAGACCCATTACAGATGTGATTTTTCCTTGAAAGGGGATACGCCCATCTTTTGTACCGCCAAGGAGGAAATTTCCTTTGTCCGTGCTGGTGTGCTGGATGAAAGAGAGACTGAAATGATGCGTGTTCGTTGGCGAGTGTTTGCATTCAGCTCACAGATTACTGAGGCAGAACAACTGCAAGTTCCACCTTGTCCACGCTGTTTTGCTGAACTTGTCTATCCCCAGGCCTAAACTCTGCCTCTTGTTAATTTAATTATGGTTACATGTGAGTGTGTACCGATCACGGATCACCATCCTTTTTCTTCATTTTAGCGTTGTATTTGGTAAAAACTAGGACGTTTAATCGTACTAAACTATTGTAGTAGTTACTATGTGTAACCAGAAATAATAGAAATCACAACAGCGCCTTCCTTAGACTTATTTGCTACGGTACACCATGGTGATCCGTCATTGCTAAATAATTTTAGTAGACTGTAATTAATTTACCGACAACGGATCACCATGGTGTACCGTAGAAATTTTGAGGACAAAAAACTGCTAATTGCTTGAAAATCTCACTATAGTTAAGTTGTGTTCTAGTGCTTATTGTCAAGTACAAAAAAAGGCAGATAAGACAGATTTAAAGTACTTTTGCAAGAAATGATCATGGTGTACCGTGATCACAAGGGTGATGTTGATTGTTTACACAAGCAATTTATACACGTCAATGGATTCCAGTCCTTTATCTAAGAAAAAGTACCGGTAAATATCAACTTTCTTTTGAAGAGCTATGCTTTAAATACATTATACAAAGTAAAACAAAGAGACAATTGATTGTTTAGTAAAAAGTAGAGATACATCGTTGAAATTAGTAGTTGCAACGTTATTTAACGCGGAAAATGACAACAGCAACAAGTTTTTTTACATTTCCCACCGGTGTAACACTGTACTTACACACGCACACACACAAAAAAAAACATTACAGTTGTCCGCTATAGAGCTTTAAAATGATTATTAACTAATACTTTAAAAGGCCACCCCTCTTTCTGATGACACTGGTCATTCTTTTTGGTATAGAGTCTATCAACCTATTTACAGTTACTATCGGCAGGGTGAAAAACGTATCTATTACACGAGCTTTAAACTCTTCAAACGTTTCACGTCTTATTTTGCGATCCCTTGCTTGTTTTCGAAGGTGCCTATTAACAATAGCAAAAACGTTTTCGATAACATGTAAGTCTGCGCTTCGTGGTGGAAGTTTGATGACGGTGCTATTTACACGCTCAATTGCCGCTTTTGCTAATGCAGAATTTTGACAAGGATCTCCACCCTGCATCCATAGGCGACTGACACCTTTTCCAGCCAACTCAAACAATCGATCAAAGTGTTCAGCAACGAATGTGGCGAAGTAGCTACCTGTCATGTGTTCATAAGGCTCACAGCAAATTACTCCCTTGTCATAGGATATAGCGACTATAAGCCTTAACACTTTGCCCCCAGTTCCCTCCTTTCGACCCTTCGTAATGCATCCATGAGCAAGGCCCTCGCTTTTTTTTCTCCATACTCGTCCTTGAGGTGCGATAGCTTGATCAGAGGGATTCCTCTTATATGCGATGGATGTTCCGTCCAAGTAGAACGCAATTTCTTTTTTCCAAACATCCGCACTGAAGTTTCTCTGCATGAGTTTAGCAAAAGCCACTCTTTTCTTATGATCATCTTCGGTCATAAGTCCTTTCTTCCTTGTCTGCAAATAAAAATACCCTGCTGAATTTAGGTAACGTGTAACTGTCCTCGTTGAAACATCACTTTCTTTAATTCCGGCCTCCTCCATTAATCTTTTACAGGTGAAAGTCCCGTCTCTTTTTCGTAGGACCCTGAGACAGCGAATCAGGTGCCTTCTTTGTCGTTCACTTAGCTTGAACTTACGGCCTCTTTTCGAGGAACTTCGTAAACGCGAGGGAGCGCTTCTATTTGCTTTGGAAATTCTTACAACACTTGCTGTTGAAATACCACATAAATCAGCAACTTTACGAACAGCAAGTCGTTTAACCCGGCTTAAGTAAAAAGCTCTTGCCCGTGTCACATTATCGATACAGTGTTTAAAGGCCATTACACTAGTGCAGCGCTTTTCTCTCGTAATTCTGTAGAATATTATTCCTTCTTAGCAACAAACCAACTCTTTATAGCAATTTTATAAGTAAAGAAACGTGCTTAAACTTCGTTTCATTGCGAAAGTCCCACAAAACAACCGTTACAGAACACATTAGTAATGGCGCATTTTCTTATCTGAAAAGCGTCATTCAACACTCAGACAACCTCGGTCATAAATAGTTGTAACACTTTCTTGAAAAGCACGTAACTCGCATCCAAGCTATTGATAACGCACTCCTCCTCCCTCCCTCCCTTCAATGTTGCGTTTGTCGTTCTAATGTTGCGTTTACTGGAAAGTTCTTGCATTGGAACCCATAAACATCAACATTGAAAGGGGAGGAGGGAAAAATTTCCGTCGGCGTTACAACATTTGTGACTGAGACTGTATTTGTCACTGTTAAGTGTTTTCATGTGTGCGACGTGATGTGACGACCGTGGACAGTGTAATGTGAAATTATTGTTGTAGGGCTGTAAGATATGTGAAGACGGTACCTATTTGTCGCCAAATACACTTTGGGCAATAGTATTAATGGTCTTGGAGGAAACTTAAAAAGATGTACAGAATTATTTGGTGAAAGGCTGGTTTTTGTGTGTTAATACTGTTGTTATCTGTGTTTGCAGAAGCAATTAAATAAAGTCAACATTAGTCAATGATATTTTGAGAGATGATGCGTCTATCAGAAAGGGAAACTGCTATTAAAAAAGTAGATCGGTAGCTGTAAAGGAGTGTTTGAAAAGGTTCGAAGTCAATTTGTACATCCAGCGGAATACAGATAAAGGAGGCGATCAGTTAATGTTATGGCGGAAGACTGCGGTGGTTGCAGTGCGGCAGCAGGTGGGTTAGGGGAAAGGCCTGTGCGACTTCGAACACTGAATTCCCGTCAAGTACGATTTGTGTATTTGATAACTTACAGTCAAGCCGATCTTGAAATTGTTCCTACACGGGAAGAATTTTCAAGAATTGTTTTGGACAGTTTTTCAAACGCTGATCCTTCTAGTCGTATCGAAGTGGTGCAATGGGTGTGTAGCCAAGAAGGACATAGGGATGGTGGCATTCATTATCACATGGCTGTGAAGTTAAGTGCTAGACGTCGTTGGCTAAAAATTCGCAATTTTTTAGAAGAAAGGCATCGTGTAAAAGTAAATTTTAGTGATAAACATTGCAATTATTACTCGGCCTGGCGTTACACAACTAAGGAGGATGCACATTTCATACAGTCTGAAAGTCATCCGGACTTGTCAAACTTCTCGGAACCATGTACGTCTGCAGCTAGTAGAGCTCTATCACGGAAAAGCTCCTCGGAAGGTAATGCCAGTGGTAAAGGAAAAAGTAGAAAAGGGCGGAAAAGACTGAGCATTTTTGAAGTGTCACAAATTGTCGTTGAAAAGGGAATTCGCACACGGTTGCAGCTTCTTGCCTACGCAAATAATCAAAAAAGGGAAGGCAAAACAGACCTTGCGGAGTTTATAGCGAATAGGGGAGCAAAGGCGGTTGATGAGGCCCTCAGTGTAGGTTGGGAATTAGAAGAAGCAGAAGGAAAGATGGAGCGCAGCGAAAAGAGTAGAGCGGAGATTTTGTACAGTCAGCTCGGAAAGGAATGCGTTGTAGGTTGTGACCGTCGTTGGTTGCAAATGGCGCGAAATCTTTTGGAGCGAAATAACATAGCCGGGGACGAATTTTCAGAGGCTATCAGAAATCTTCTTGACAAGGGAAGAGGGAAATACCGCAACTTGTATTTGAAAGGCTCGTCTAATTGTGGAAAAACTTTTCTTTTAAATCCTCTTACAAGCATTTACAACACATTTTGCAACCCGGCCAGCACAACCTTCGCATGGGTAGGTGCAGAAGAGGCGGAAGTTTTATTTCTAAATGATTTCAGATGGTCCGCCAACATCATCCCATGGCATGATTTGCTATTGCTATTGGAAGGCCATGAGGTTCACCTGCCAGCACCCAAGACCCATTACAGATGTGATTTTTCCTTGAAAGGGGATACGCCCATCTTTTGTACCGCCAAGGAGGAAATTTCCTTTGTCCGTGCTGGTGTGCTGGATGAAAGAGAGACTGAAATGATGCGTGTTCGTTGGCGAGTGTTTGCATTCAGCTCACAGATTACTGAGGCAGAACAACTGCAAGTTCCACCTTGTCCACGCTGTTTTGCTGAACTTGTCTATCCCCAGGCCTAAACTCTGCCTCTTGTTAATTTAATTATGGTTACATGTGAGTGTGTACCGATCACGGATCACCATCCTTTTTCTTCATTTTAGCGTTGTATTTGGTAAAAACTAGGACGTTTAATCGTACTAAACTATTGTAGTAGTTACTATGTGTAACCAGAAATAATAGAAATCACAACAGCGCCTTCCTTAGACTTATTTGCTACGGTACACCATGGTGATCCGTCATTGCTAAATAATTTTAGTAGACTGTAATTAATTTACCGACAACGGATCACCATGGTGTACCGTAGAAATTTTGAGGACAAAAAACTGCTAATTGCTTGAAAATCTCACTATAGTTAAGTTGTGTTCTAGTGCTTATTGTCAAGTACAAAAAAAGGCAGATAAGACAGATTTAAAGTACTTTTGCAAGAAATGATCATGGTGTACCGTGATCACAAGGGTGATGTTGATTGTTTACACAAGCAATTTATACACGTCAATGGATTCCAGTCCTTTATCTAAGAAAAAGTACCGGTAAATATCAACTTTCTTTTGAAGAGCTATGCTTTAAATACATTATACAAAGTAAAACAAAGAGACAATTGATTGTTTAGTAAAAAGTAGAGATACATCGTTGAAATTAGTAGTTGCAACGTTATTTAACGCGGAAAATGACAACAGCAACAAGATTTTTTACATTTCCCACCGTTGTAAAACTTTACTTAAACACGCAAACACACAAAAAAAAACATTACAGTTGTCCGCTATAGAGCTTTAAAATGAGTATTAACTAATACTTTATACGGCCACCCCTCTTTCTGATGACACTGGTCATTCTTTTTGGTATAGAGTCTATCAACCTATTTACAGTTACTATCGGCAGGGTGAAAAACGTATCTATTACACGAGCTTTAAACTCTTCAAACGTTTCACGTCTTATTTTGCGATCCCTTGCTTGTTTTCGAAGGTGCCTATTAACAATAGCAAAAACGTTTTCGATAACATGTAAGTCTGCGCTTCGTGGTGGAAGTTTGATGACGGTGCTATTTACACGCTCAATTGCCGCTTTTGCTAATGCAGAATTTTGACAAGGATCTCCACCCTGCATCCATAGGCGACTGACACCTTTTCCAGCCAACTCAAACAATCGATCAAAGTGTTCAGCAACGAATGTGGCGAAGTAGCTACCTGTCATGTGTTCATAAGGCTCACAGCAAATTACTCCCTTGTCATAGGATATAGCGACTATAAGCCTTAACACGTTGCCCCCAGTGCCCGCCTTCCGACCCTTCGTAATGCATCCATGAGCAAGGCCCTCGCTTTTTTTTCTCCATACTCGTCCTTGAGGTGCGATAGCTTGATCAGAGGGATTCCTCTTATATGCGATGGATGTTCCGTCCAAGTAGAACGCAATTTCTTTTTTCCAAACATCCGCACTGAAGTTTCTCTGCATGAGTTTAGCAAAAGCCACTCTTTTCTTATGATCATCTTCGGTCATAAGTCCTTTCTTCCTTGTCTGCAAATAAAAATACCCTGCTGAATTTAGGTAACGTGTAACTGTCCTCGTTGAAACATCACTTTCTTTAATTCCGGCCTCCTCCATTAATCTTTTACAGGTGAAAGTCCCGTCTCTTTTTCGTAGGACCCTGAGACAGCGAATCAGGTGCCTTCTTTGTCGTTCACTTAGCTTGAACTTACGGCCTCTTTTCGAGGAACTTCGTAAACGCGAGGGAGCGCTTCTATTTGCTTTGGAAATTCTTACAACACTTGCTGTTGAAATACCACATAAATCAGCAACTTTACGAACAGCAAGTCGTTTAACCCGGCTTAAGTAAAAAGCTCTTGCCCGTGTCACATTATCGATACAGTGTTTAAAGGCCATTACACTAGTGCAGCGCTTTTCTCTCGTAATTCTGTAGAATATTATTCCTTCTTAGCAACAAACCAACTCTTTATAGCAATTTTATAAGTAAAGAAACGTGCTTAAACTTCGTTTCATTGCGAAAGTCCCACAAAACAACCGTTACAGAACACATTAGTAATGGCGCATTTTCTTATCTGAAAAGCGTCATTCAACACTCAGACAACCTCGGTCATAAATAGTTGTAACACTTTCTTGAAAAGCACGTAACTCGCATCCAAGCTATTGATAACGCACTCCTCCTCCCTCCCTCCCTTCAATGTTGCGTTTGTCGTTCTAATGTTGCGTTTACTGGAAAGTTCTTGCATTGGAACCCATAAACATCAACATTGAAAGGGGAGGAGGGAAAAATTTCCGTCGGCGTTACAACATTTGTGACTGAGACTGTAGGTGCACTGCTAGATAAAGAAGGCGGGCCGACCAAAGACATACAACAGAAACTAAGTAAAGCCAGACAAACTTTCTACAGGTTGCGAAGAATTTGGGACTGTAGCGAAATTAGCAGGAAGACGAAAGTTCAATTGTTCAAAACAATTGTCAGAACAGTTTTGATGTATGGCTGCGAAGTTTGGAAACTCTTCTGCTCTGTTGGGCGTTCTTGTTTGAAATGTGTTAAAATATCAAGAATTTCAGCTCCATTATGAAAATAAACGTTCACACCCAACGTGTACGGTAACTTACCTTTCTTCGGTTTCAAGTTTGTTGGCATGAACGTGAACGAGCGTGAACGACGGGCTAAAAACAGCAGCTTTGGCCAAATTATGGTCAGAGTAAACAGCCAGAAAATTGAGAGCTGGTAATTTTTACCACGGGAAAAATTATGAGAAATTTTGGAACGTTTGAAGATTTTGACATAGAGTAAGTCAGCTTATGAGGTGTATTCGTCCATGCATACCATTGAAAGTCGTCTTCTTGGTTTCGAGTATTGCATGGAGCACCTCCCATTTAAAAAAATAAATATTTAGCTTACATGGTGTTAGTTTCAGGGAACTGGAGCAAGATAGCTGGTTAAGGTTTTGAGTTTCATCACATCCCCAAATCCCTGCGGAACTAAATCTAGGGAACTAAAATAAATAACCTGTCTAAGGGCATAGCAAGGTCTATGATTTCCAAGTTTTACTTGAACAAGCTGCTTCAACAGCGTACACATCTCTCATTCTGTAAGAATAATCTTATCACCGTTCTCTGTGTTCATTTCCAAAGAATCAGACTATCCAAGTTGAAAACTGATTACAAAATAACAACAGGAAATTAGTAAGTTCTAATTGGACCAGGCCCACGGAACAAAGAGATGCTGAGGGTGACTGACACACCAAAGACTATTCCTTTTTTAATATCAAGCTCCAAGCTTTTTAAACTTTTACCAGTATAGAACTAAAATATAATTTAATTTATTAGTCCTTCGGTAGTATACGATATGAGGAAATGTACAACAACTGTATTCACAATAAATTAATATCAAAAACTTAATGATCACGAGTGTTTTTCTTCATATCAACTTCCTGGTCTCCTTACTGAGACTATGACACGCAACATTTTATTTCATGTAGGATGTTACTTCAACTGGTGCCTGCAAATCCAAGGTAAAATTGAAAACGTTTTTTGCCAACAGTTCCCTTGGATGGACTGCCAAAATATCAAGGAATTGAGGGGACACGAATTCACATTTTTTATTGTTTTGATTGCTCCTCAGTTGGTCACTTTAAACACGAGATTAACAAAACATTAAGAAAAGAAAAGCTCTAGTCCTTAAATTGGTTGAACCGAGCGCATGGAATGAAAGGGAAGATCATTTGGTTAGAAGTTTAACAATGAACACGAAAGCTGTACTTTCGATCAGCTTCGAAGGATGCGATTATGACCGAAACTACCTACCTTGTAAATTGCTTTACTAAGTGCGCATGTTTTTTTATCTCATAAAAGAGCTTTTTGGCGAAAGCAGGATAAAAGACTATTGTTGCGAAGGCATTTTTAGAGTAAGGGAAAAATATTTTAAAAAGCTTTACTTATTTTCTTCACGAATTTAACCTTCAGAGCATTCGTTATAGAACCTTACTCACCCATGCACTTTACATTGCACACCCACGTTACTTCAGTCGCCATTTTCAGGACCCCCGAAACTCTCAATTCTCTGACTGTGTAAAGTAATCTGTTTCCATCGGACATCAATTATAATTCTGTTTTCCATTGAAAAATAAGCTATGTACATTAGAATTTGAGTTTCTAATATTATTTATGTATGACTTGCCCTTCGCAACATGTTATCGAGTGGAAACGGAATCGTTGTTGAACCATCTGCTCTTGGAATGGCATTATTGGGAATTCCTCGATTAACGCCGGGCTGGAACGATGAGAATTAATGTATTATCCTCTCTGGAAAATGAAGAAATAACTTCTTGGACTACATTGTAAGGAATCGCGAACAGCAAATCCACCATCGGATCGATAATTCTGTTCAAATACTGTTGTGCGTGCCTACCGCTCAGGCTGCCGGCACTGAACAAAGAGGGAAGTCAAGTCTTCCGCAAACATTTGAATACTGATCTCCATCACAATCAGCAAAAAGCCTTTATCCATTGCTGTTAATTTCATTTTCTCCCTGATAATAAGACTGTGTTTTGTGGAAGCAAGCTTGTGTGTGACATTTTTATTCTTGGTCTGAAAATATTGAAAACTGTAGAGGTCAGAAGGTCAGCTTGTGTTTATTTACAGTAAGAAGAAATTGTTGTTGGATTCAACATCCGTTTTAAGACTAGGTAAACTTGAAAAAGAAGAAATTTTTGGAACGTAGAGTAAGATATTTTTTTCATTTAATGCTACAACCGTGTATTGCACGCGCCACACTGAAGAAACTGTCTTTGCTCGTTCCCAGAGCTGCGATCCTCTTGGCCAGCGCCTCTGATCGAGAGCTCGGTTGGTACTTTAAGTAGTGTTATTAAAGTGTATCATAATAGTATGTAATTATATCATGGATGTATGAAAGGCCCTAAATTGTTATATATAAAGGTATATACCAGTGAATTGCCATGTATACCCATATATATTCATGTATACCCATGTATATCCATGTATGCCCATGTATGTTCATGTATACCCATATATATTCATGTATACCCATGTATATCCATGTATGCCCATGTATGTTCATGTATACCCATATATATTCATGTATACCCATGTATATCCATGTATACCCATATATATCCATGTATACCCATGTATATCCATGTATACCCATGTATATCCATGTATACCCATATATATTCATGTATACCCATGTATATCCATGTATACCCATATATATTCATGTATACCCATGTATATCCATGTATGTCCATGTATGTCCATGTATACCTATGTATACCCATATATATTCATGTATACCCATATATATTCATGTATACCCATATATTCATGTATACCCATGTATATCCATGTATACCCATGTATGTCCATGCATACCTATGTATACCCATATATATTCATGTATACCCATGTATATCCATGTATACCCATGTATATCCATGTATACCCATATATATTCATGTATACCCATGTATATCCATGTATACCCATATATATTCATGTATACCCATCTATATTAATGTATACCCACGTAAATCCATGTATACCCATATATATTCATGTATACCCATGTATATCCATGTAAGCCCATGTATGTCCATGTATACCCATGTATATCCATGTATAACCATGTTTGTCCATGTATACCCATGTATATCCATGTATAACCATGTATTTCCATGTATACCCATATATATTCATGTATACCCATGTATATCCATGTATATCCATGTCTAACCATGTATATCCATGTATAACCATGTATGTCCATGTATATTCATGTATATCCATGTATAACCATGTATGTCCATGTATACCCATATATATTCATGTATAACCATGTATGTCCATGTATATTCATGTATAACCATGTATGTCCATGTATACCCATATATGTTCAGGTATACCCATGTGCGTCCATGTATAACCATGTATGTCCATGTATACCCATGTATGTCCATGTATACCCATCTACATCCATGTACAACCATGTATAGCCATGTATATGCATGTGTATCCATGTATGCCCATGTATGTCCATGTATGTCCATGTATATCCATGTATATCCATGTATAACCATGTATGTCCATGTATACCCATATATATCCATGTATAACCATGTATGCCCATGTATACCCATGTATATCCATGTATAACCATGTATGTCCATGTATACCCATGTATATCCATGTATGTCCATGTATATCCATGTATAACCATGTATGTCCATGTATACCCATATATGTTCATGTATACCCATGTGCGTCCATGTATAACCATGTGTATCCATGTATAACCATGTATGTCCATGTATACCCATGTATGTCCATGTATACCCATCTACATCCATGTACAACCATGTATAGCCATGTTTATGCATGTGTATCCATGTATGCCCATGTATGTCCATGTATATCCATGTATAACCATGTATGTCCATGTATACCCATGAATATCCATGTATAACCATGTATTTCCATGTATAACCATATATATTCATGTATACCCATGTATGCCCATGTACACCCATGTATGCCCATGTATACCCATGTATATCCATGTATAACCATGTATGTCCATGTATACCCATGTATATCCATGTATAACCATGTATGTCCATGTATACCCATATATGTTCATGTACACCCATGTACGTCCATGTATAACCATGTGTATCCATGTATGTCCATGTATACCCATATATGTCCATGTATACCCATCTACATTCATGTACAACCATGTATAGCCATGTATATGCATGTGTATCCATGTATACCCATGTATATCCATGTATAACCATGTATGTCCATGTATACCCATGTATATCCATGTATAACCATGTGTTTCCATGTATACCCTTATATGTCCATGTATACCCATGTATATCCATGTATAACCATGTATTTCCATGTATACCCATGTATGCCCATGTATGTCCATTTATACCCATGTATATCCATGTATAACCATGTATGTCCATGTATACCCATATATGTTTATGTATACCCATGTACGTCCATGTATACCCATGTGTATCCATGTATAACCATGTATAGCCATGTATATCCATGTATGCCCATGTATGTTCATGTATACCCATATATATCCATTTATAACCATGTATAGCTATGTATATCCATGTATACCCATGTATCTATGTGTACCCATGTAAATCTATGTATTAACTTGTATATCCATGTATATCCATGTACAGCCATGTATTTCCATGTATACATATGTTCAGCCTTGTATATCCATGTATATCCATGTACAGGCATGTATATCCTTGTATACCCATGTATGTTTATGTATACCCATGTAAATCCATGTATAACCTTGTGTATCTATGTGTATCCATGTAAAACCATGTATATCCATGTATAGCCATGTATAGCCATGTATATTCATGTATACCCATGTATCTCTATGTATACCCATGTAAATCCATGTATAACGTGGTATATCTATGTATACCCATGTATGTCCATGTATATTCATTTATACCCATGTATATCCATGTATACCCATGTATGTCGATGTATACCCATGTGTACCCATTTATATTCATTTATACCCATGTATATCCATGTATTGTACAGTCATGTATTTCCATGTATATCCATGTACCGCAATGTATGCCCATGTATATCCATGTATACCCATGTATATCCATGTATACCATGTATACCCATGTATATACATGTATACCCATGTATACCCATGTAGTATCATGTATATCCATGTATATCCTTGTATACCCATGTATATCCATGTATACCCATCTATATCCTTGTTCAGCCACGTATTTCCATGTACACCCATGTATATCCATGTATAACCATGTATTTCCATGTATATCGATGTAGAGCCTTGTATATCCATGTATATCCGTGTACAGCCACGTATTTTCACGTATACTTATGTATATCTATGCATACCCATGTATTTCCATGTATACCCTTGTATATCCATGTTTTGCCATTTACATCCATATATACCCATGTACAGCCATGTATCTCCATGTATACCCATGTTTATCTATGCATACCCTTGTATATCCATGTATACCCATGGATATCCATGTTTACCCATGTATATCCATGTACAGCCGTGTATAGCCGTGTGCAACAGTGTGTATCCATGTATAGCCATGTATTACATGGATATGTATTCATGTATAACCATGTACAACCATGTTTATCCATGTATAGCTGTGTAGTATCATCTATGTCCATATATTTCCATTTAAAACCATGTATTTTTATGCTGTCCTTGTATATCTATTTATAACCATATATATCTATGTATAGCCTCTTATTATCATATATATCATATATATGCATGTACACCCAAGTACATCTATGTATAGACGTGTATTACCCTGCATATAACCATAATTTCCTTTCTACAGGGGCGACCATTTGGAATGCGCTGCTAGACCAGCTAAATCAATTGCCCTCTATAAATGGTTTAAGAAAGCAAATAAAATCTTTCACGTTTGCATCGGCAAAAACTGATTAAATCAAGAAAGTTTTGTAAAAAGTATGTTAAGGTCATTGATTTTTAAACTTAGGTATCTTTGTATATTATACACGGCTTTTAGGTAAAACAGATTTTCTATGTAAAATACGTATGTAAATTTGGTGAAATTACCGTGTTTAACTAACGTTCTCCTATCCTATCTATCTATCTATCTATCTATCTATCTATCTATCTATATCTGATATACTTAACCATGAGATCTTGATAAAGAAATTAGAATACTTTGGCTTTGATCACTCAGCAGTTGCCATTTTCCATTCGTATTTGTCAAATCGCAAGCAACAGTTTAGTGTGAATGGAACATCTTCTAAGCTCCTAGATATTTCGTGTGGCGTACCACAAGGCTCAATATTACGACCCCTTTTATTTTTAATGTATATAAATATTTCTTCGGCGAAATGTGACGCGTGAGTATTTTTCCAAAATAAGCAATAAACACAAGCACAAAGTTAACAAGTAAATAAAAGTTTGAGAATGACTGTATTTTCTCCTGTAAACTTTATAGGGAGCTTCAAACTTTACCAACATTTGTCCAAGGACAACAACTAATAACGTCTTATTAAGCATGTCGAAAGCATTTATAATGTCGGAAACAGGATAGTTGGTATTGATTAAGGTAATGTTTATGTAATGATAATGATATATCTGCCCGGAAATCGAGCGTATCTATCTGTCTGCTTCAATTATTAAGTTTGTTTATCTTTTGTCCCGAAGATCTTTATAGCCAATAGCCAATCAGTTTACGTTTGATCAATGTATGTCTATAAGATAAGAGAACAATGGGTTGTAGTTTAGTCAGTCAGAGACATGAACTTATGGTGTACGCCATCGGAGAAATTGTAAAAGAATCGAGGAAAGCGACAGTGTGGGTTCCTTACTTATTCCCCATAACAAAAACCTAAGTTTTCGGGTGCTTAGTATAATTGCTTTTAACCCAAACGGTTATCGACACTGGGCATCAGCTTTGACCATAGATCGTGGGCATTTAAGCCCTTGCTTACCCCCACCCCCTCCTCCTCAACAAGATTCAAGATTCAAGAGTTGAAGCCAGATCGCGAGCCCAAAAAAATGTTCCAAGAAGAAATCTATTATGTTCACCTCCACCCACACACTCAGAGACGGATTTCTAAGTTTTGCCACTACTTAAAATAGTTTTATTGACATCATTCATTCAACAGAAAATATGGCCATTACCGAAGGAACTACGCCCGTAAAATAACACCTTTTTTGCAGTGGGATAATAAATCTCTTATTCGATGGTCTAACATATAAGGCCATTCTCTCCGTTGAGCATTGTCCAACCGACCCCAATTTTTGGAATTTTTAAAAAAAAAAAATGGGTAACGGTGTTTTAAAACCATTTTAATGTTGCATAGGAGTTTCAGGGGTTGATCCTTTTTCCCACGCTGTCTTAAGTTTGAAACAACATCCACCAACTTTTCAGCCATATTCATTTTGGGTTCACGTTTTGTTTGTTTTCCGGGCTCCACAGCTATGAATCTGGAGTAGCGAGACTCCGATTCCGAGACTGCCCAGGAAACGCATTTGACGCTAAACGAAAAAAAAAAAAGGAGGATGGGCTAATACTTGCGGACATTTTGCTCACTGCTCGCAAAATGCTTTGCAACTCTCAAAATATCCGCGCGTATTATATGTTAAACCATCGAATAAGATGTATTTATCACGCCGTCTGAAAAACAACAGAATATACCAGCAAAAGCTCGAGAATGAGCAAGAGTAGAATCTTCTCTCAATGCAGCAAAGCACAAGGAATAAATCTGGAAACAAACAAAAATAAGATACGAGAATGCGTTGATCGAGCCGTGTCTCCAAAGCTGCGATTGCTAATTCTGCTGTCGTACTTAGCATCATCAGCAGAATAGCGCACTTTTGCTAATTTGTTTGGTGTATCTCCACCTTTTGTTTGCACTTGTGTTAAAGTGTGTGCTGCAATTGTCAACAAACTGAAGTCGCGGTTTATCACGTTACCTAAAGGAGAATATTTTAAAGAAGTCATGCGCATTTACAAAGACAGATGGGGATTTCCAATGTGTGCTGATACGATGGACGGTACTCATATTCTTGTAATTGCCCCACCGACCGACCATGACGACTTCGTGGATCTCAAAGGCTACCACATCATTCTTATGCAAACAGTTGTTGACTATGAAATGATATATGAAATATGGTGAACTGCGGATGTGAAATCAAGTGAAACTATGATCCTCGCAGTTATGAACGCAATTTTAGCAATTGCGTAGGGATGAGCGCGCATGGGTGTGTATGAATATAAATGGGTATCCATGGGTATAAATGGCTTAAGGCTTTACATGAATATACATGGTATACATAAGCATGCATAGATATACATGGCTGTACAAGGATATACGTGGCTGTACATGGACAGAAAAGGATATACATGGGTATACATGGGTATACATGGATATACATAGGCATATATGGGTGTACATGGCTGTACATGGATATACATGCCTTTACATGGAAATACATGGATATATGGCTGTACATGGATATACATGATAATACATGAATATACACGGGTATACATGGATATCCATGGGCATATATGGATATACATGGTTGTACATGGATATACATGCCTGTATGTGGATATACACGGGTATACATGGATATACATGGCTGTACATGGATATACACGATAATATATGGGTATCCATAGGTATACATGGACATACATGGCTGTATATGGATATTCATAGATATACACGGGTGTACATGGATATACATGGATATACACGGCTGTACATGGATATACATGGCTGTACATGGGCATACATGGATATACATTCGTATACATGGAAATACATGGCTGTACATGGATATACATGGCTGTACATGGGCATACATGGTTATACATGAGTATACATAGAAATGCATGGGTATACATGGATATACATGGCTGTACATGGATATACACGATAATATATGGGTATACATAGGTATACATGGACATACATGGCTGTATATGGATATTCATGGATATACACGGGTGTACATGGATATACATGGATATACATGGCTGTACATGGATATACATGGATATACATGGCTGAACATGGGTATACATGGATATACATGGCTGTACTTGGATATCCATTATAATACATGGGTATACATAGGTATACATGGACATACATGTCTGTATATGGATATTCATGGATATACACGGGTGTACATGGATATACATGGCTGTACATGGATACACATGGACATACATGGCTGTAGATGGGCATACATGGGTATACATTCGTATACATGGATACACATAGGCATACATGGATATACATGGCTGTGCATTGATATGCATAGGTATACATGGAGATACATGCCTTTACATCGAAATACATGGATATACATGGCTGTACATGGATATACATGATAATACATGAATATACATGGATATGCATGGGCATACATGGAAATACATGGTTGTACATGGATATACATGCCTGTATGTAGATATGTACGGGTATACATGGATATATATGGCTGTACACGGATATACACGATAATACATGGGCATACATAGATATACATGGATATACACGGGTGTTCATGGATATACATGGATATACATGGCTGTACATGGATATACATGGATATGAATGGCTGTACATGGATATACATGATAATACATGAATATACACGGGTATACATGGATATACACGGTTATACATGGATATACATGGGCATACATAGAGATATATGGGTATACATGGATATACATGGCTGTACATGGATATACATGGATATTCATTGCTGAACATGGATATAAATGGAAATACATTGCTGTACATGGATATACATGGATATACATGATTATACATGGATATATATAGGTATACATGGACAGACATGGGTATACATGGACATAAATGGGTATACATGGACATACATGGTTATACATGGGTATACATGAACATACATGGGTATACATGGATATACATGGATATACATGGATATACAAGGTTATACAAGGTTATACATAGATTTACAAGGTTATACATAGATTTACATGGGTACACCTCATCAACTCTAATTGATTTAATTTATACCAACTGCTCGGATAAGATTGCTTGTTCGGGAGTTTGTCATATCGGGATAAGTGATCACAGCATGGTGTATGTGTATAGAAAACTTGCTCTGAACGGGGTGTCTCATGGACATAATTCTATTACATATAGAAATTTCCGAAATTTCGATCGCCAAAATTTTCGTTATGATATTCTATCTCAATGTTGGGATAATGTATACGAGTCTTCCAACCCAAACGTGATGTGGCAGCAATGGAAAAGTACATTTCTGGCTATCGCTGACAAACATGCCCCACTGAAAACGATGCGCGTTCGTTCAAGGAGTTCTCCGTGGATTACCTCTGAATTGAAAGACCTTATGCATAATAGAGACATATTAAAAATCAAAGCTAGCAAGACAAATGATCCTAACGATTGGGCATTATTTAAGAAACAAAGAAATATAGTCAATAAGCAAATACGCTCAGCTAAGCAAGTTTATTACCAAAATAGTTTTAATAAGCACACCAGCGACTCCCGAAAGACCTGGCAGACTATAAACGAGCTAACTTCTCGGAAATCTGGGAAAACGTCAGTGGCGTCACTAAAAGTGAACGGATTAACGATAACTAATCCGTTGGAGCTATCAAATGAATTCAATAACCACTTTGCTAACATTGGTCCAAAACTTGCCAGTGAGATAAATTGTGATAATGGTAGCTATCAAAGATATCTTACTGTTACAGATAAACGGTTTAAGCTCCAACCCACCAATCCAAACAAAGTATTTTCACTTTTAAATAAACTAGACAAGTCAAAGGCAACGGGCCTTGACAAAATATCTGCTAGGTTTGTCAGGGAATGTGCTGACCTTATTTGTATGCCGATATGTGATATTTTCAATCAATCCATTAGTCAAGGGACGTTTCCAGATGACTGGAAATATGCAAGGGTTACCCCTCTTTATAAACAGGGTGACCGCGGTGATGTTAACAATTACCGCCCAATATCGGTGATTCCAATAGTGGCAAAGGTGTTTGAAAAGATAGTTTATGAACAGCTTTATGCCTATTTGGAAGCGCACGATATTCTATGTCAAAATCAATCAGGGTTTCGTGCTAATCATTCAACTGTAACAGCTTTGTTGGAAGCGACAGATTCTTGGGCATATAATATTGATAACGGGAAAATCAATGGAGTCATTTTTCTAGATTTGAAAAAAGCTTTTGACACTGTTGATCATCAGATCCTTCTATCGAAACTAAACTATTATGGTATACATGGCAAATCTTTCAAATGGTTTCAGTCATACTTAGAAAACCGCCCACAAAAATGCTCTGTGAACGGGTCGCTATCCAATAGCTGCACATTGACATGCGGCGTCCCTCAAGGGACCATCCTCGGTCCATTATTGTTCTTATTATATATCAACGATCTTCCAAATTGCTTATCAAATTGTAAACCGAGAATGTACGCTGACGACACGCACCTTACATACGCGGGCAGCAATCTTGAGAATGTTCAGTTTTGTCTAAATGAAGACCTAGCAAACGTTTTCAACTGGCTACAAGCGAACAAACTCACATTGAACATGACCAAAACCGAATTCATGCTAATAGGGTCAAGGCAGAGACTGAATACTCTCACAGCTTCACCAACAATTAGAATGACCAATACTCAAGTGAGCCAGGTTACAGCTACAAAATCGCTTGGTGTGATAATAGACGATAAACTCGATTGGCATAATCACATCGAAAAATTAACTAAAAAGATCGCCTCTGGTATCGGGGCCCTAAAGCGAATTAGGCACCTGATTCCAGCATCAACCTTACATCTCATTTACCAAGCTTTAGTAAAACCTCACTTTGATTACTGTGACATTGTTTGGGGTAACTGTGGGAAAACGCTACGAGACAAACTGCAGAAATTGCAAAATAGAGCAGCCCGTGTGTTGACATTCTCGAACTATGATACTGATGCAACTGAGCTACTCGAGTCTTTAGGGTGGAAAAATCTTGCACGCCAGCAGGAAATTCATAAAGCCACTATGGTGTTTAGATGTCTGCACGGGCTAGCTCCGGAGTATCTGTATTCAAAGTTTACGTGGCGTGACTCTGCTTATGTCCTCAGGGACTCTGAAAATAAGCTCAATGTTCCATTACCGCGCACTGATTATTACCGAAAAAGCTTTAGCTACAATGGCGCCACATTATGGAACAGTCTACCATGCGATATAAGGAACACAGAGTCTCTGGGGGTATTTAAACGCAAGATTAATGACATTCTTTAAGTCCAACGCACGGCATTCACGGAAAACAGCTTTTAGTTTATAGCTTGAACTTTAAATATTTTTAAATATTTTATATTTTAACTAGTTTGTATTTTATTGTAATCATTTTAAAATTTTACCTTTTGTAATTTAGATTTTAGCATTGTTTGTAATCTTAGCTGATGATTTTACCGTGCATAAATAATAAAATATCATATCATATCATATCATATCACACATAGAGATACATGGGTATACATGGCTATACATGGATATACATGGCTATACATGGATATATATGGGTATACATGAACATACATGGGCATACATGGATATACATGGATACACATGGTTATACATGGATGTAGATGGGTATACATGGACATACATGGGTATACATGGACATACATGCTTATACATGGATACACATGGGTGTACATGGACATACATGGGTATACATGGATATACATGAATATATATGGGTATACATGGACATACTCGGTTATACATGGATACACATGGGTATACATGGATATACATGGGTATACATGAATATATATGGGTATACATGGACATACATGGATATACATGGGTATACATGGGTATACATGGGTATTCATGAATATATGGGTATGCATGGATATACATGGGTATACATGAATTTATATGGGTATACATGAACATACATGAACATACATGGGCATACATGGGTATACATGATTATATATGGGTATACATGGAAATACATGGTTATACATGGGTATACATGAATATATATGGGTATACATGGACATACATGGATATACATGGGTATACATGAATATATATGGGTATACATGAACATACATGGGCATACATGGATATACATGGGTATATATGGGTATACATAGACATACATGGTTATACATGGATATACATGGGCATACATGGATATACATGGGTATAAATGAATATATATGGGTATACATGGAAATACATGGTTATACATGGTTATACATGGATATACATGGATATACATGGTTATACATGGGTATACATGGCTGTACATGGATACAGATGGACAAACATGGGTATACATGGGAATACATGGATATACATGGAAATACATGGGTATACAGAGAGATATATGGGCATAGATGGATATACATGTATGTACTTTGCTATAGCTACCTATATATGCTGATATAGCTTTTTTATATAATTTATGCCCTTTATGATACACTTTAATAACCCTACTTAAAGTACATACCGAGAGCTCTGGCTGGTTCCATTCCGTTGTCGTCACTGATTGGTCAGATGGGAACACAATAAAAAAGCTAACCGGAAGAAAAGGGAAGAGAATGGCCGAAGGGATTCTGTTTTATGTTTGTCGTACTTGCAACGGAAATATCACTAGTAACAACCATCCTTTGTATTTATTTGGTGAAAAGGCAATTAGGGAAGGAATCGTATGGGTTGAGAAGAGTTTTCTGGTTTGAGAATTTCTGTCGATTATGGTTTATTACCATCGCGAACATGCAGAACTTGTTACGTTACCGTCACGACATTTCAGGAGTTTGCGAAGACGGTAGTTTATTCGGAAAGAGTCGGTTATCCGATCTAAAAGAAGGAAGTCTGTGTAGCAGAGCCCGTCCTTCACCAGCCGTAGGATTTTTGATTAAGCTACATCCATGTGTTTGTGGTGTAATTATTGTTCATGCGTTTCACAACGCAAAGCCTTGACTCCGAATCGATTTTGAATATGGCCGTGGTGAGGAAGAAAAGATTAAGCCAATAGCTAACCTGGTTATCGCGTACTCTTTTTGTTACATTCTCTTATTGCAATAATGAATTTTGTAAGTATATTTTCTTTGTGCAATGTCGCAATAAAGTTGGAAGTTGATTCCTTCCATGTCTCCATGACCAGTTTGCATTAGTCATAAGAAAATCATAAAACTAAGCTTGATACAAAGGACTTCAGTTGAGACCAACCTGATGAAAAGTGGGGATATAAGGGGAAGGAGGGGGGCCTATCCTAAAAGATAGATAAATCCCTGTCAAGTTTAAATCTCAAGCGATCTTAATAACCTCCATCTTCTGGATAGTTTCTGATCCAGAGGAGAGCTTGAAGGATTCTCCTGTTGGTACACAGCTACTGAAAAACAACTTTTGGGTTTTCAGTTTTCAAAGGATTATTATGGCCACAGTAAATTGGGTGCCTATTAGCTAACTTTCACAAGACTGTTTTGGGCTAGTATATAATTTTTTAAACTGGTAAATCATAGGGTCAGAGGAGCTTAGCCAATAACCTATTCTTTGACAGGCATCAATACAGTAACTTGGGCTCATGCATCAGGGACCCTGTTACATGCTAAATTTTCTCCATGTTACATTGATTGCATACAGTGTTATGTTCAGTCAGCTGAACGGAAATCAACATAATTCACACTTTTCCTGTTTGCACCAGAAAAATGAAGCCTCATGAGCATTTTGAACTATTTTGCTAGATGCACCTAATAGGCAAAGGTTTGGTTGAATCTGCTTCAAACTGCCTTCTGGAAATGCTCCTCTTGTATTTGCTTTATATTTTGTTGTGTTATTTAAGCAATAGAGGACGTTTTCCATGTTTACATAGCCTCATCTGAACACAAGGGGCAGTTGGGAGAATTCTCTACAGTTATGCAAACTCGAGACACAGTCGAGGGTTTCCATAACTTTCGAGTATTCTCCCAACTCCCCTTGT
>NC_090883.1:837577-847577 GCF_036669925.1 Montipora capricornis
GCACTTTTCTCCGATCCCGCAAAAAGCAGATATTCGCGTTTCTGCATTTCGTTCATCAGTTTCGTTTGCTGATCGAAAAGGGCTAACCATTTGTCTTCCGTATACTTTTGCTGAACCTTTCGTCGCTTCCTGTCGGCAGCATCATTGCTTTCATGCTTTGTGGTTCGTTTCTTGTGTAAGTTTTTCGTCGGGCTATCACCAGCGGCACGTTTTCGTCTGAACTGCCGGTTTCGTCACTGAGTGTAGCAGTTTCTTCTCGAGCACCTGCCGATGACGTCCCCTCGATTTCACTGGACTCCTTGCCTTGGAGCTATGGAGTCCTTTGACCCTATAAATTCATCTAAGGATTGCAAATGAGGGCAGTCTTGAATTGCGTCACTTTCTTCGCCCGAAAGATGCAAATTATCCTTGGTTTGCTTGTATTTGCGGGACAAATCAAAAAGATTGTCTTTAACTCTTGAATCGTCGCGTTCGGCATTAACACCAATGTCCTTGCATCCCTCGCGAAGCTTCGTGGCTATGTCGCTCCACAAAGCCTGTCCCCCCTGGCCGGCTCGCCTTAATGGCTACATGTTTTCCTCACAGATTTTAATCAATATTTCTTCTTCTACATTACACCATTGTGAAGGCTTTCGCCTTTTGGCTCCTTCTGCCCGCGAAGGACTTTGAGTTGCCGCAGGCGAGGTTGGTTGGTGAGGTGTTGGCGGGTAGTGCCACTGAAACGGCAAACTAACGGGGTAGTAGGAGTAAGGGTATGGTAGTGACCGTGTCTGCGGTTGTTGGCACCCTGCGAGCAGATATGGCGTCTAGGAGTGCGATCGAGACTTGGCCGGGGTTGGAAACTGCCTCCAAGCAGCGGCTTGCACATACTCAATAAAGACTTTACACGATACTCAATAAAGACTTGACATGATTTTTCTTTCTCGTCGAGTAGAGAAAGGCTCTGCTGGCAGGATGGGTTGTTGGTAGCTGAAAGTACATGAAATGAAAATCTTTTAAACGCTTAGTTAAACACTTTATATGCACTACTGGACCTTCCAATCCAGCCAAAAAATAAAAATCAGACAAAATGTACATTGATACAAAAACAAAACAAGGCACTTACCTTTCACCTCCTTGCTCCTCCTCACTAAAAATCGAAATCTCCGTGTTGAGACAAAGACCGAAGCAAAAGGGCACAATTGCACTTGCTTACTTTAAATGAGGCTGTCACTCAATTTAATTAGGTATTGTTCATCAGCCATGAAATAGACCAAAACATTGGAAAACCATGCCACTTGGCACGGGTTACCAGTGTTCCCTTTTCTCTGTGTTTGCCGCTTCGCCCGAACAACAACACCTAATTTAAACTACAAAAAGCGTGCTAGTGTTAACACCAGTGTCAACTCTCAAATGTGGCCGCAGCCTTTCTGGAAACAATGAACAATAGAACTTGATTGAAAATCTCTAGTATAGAAGATGCAAATGAAGAATACAAAGGAAGATTCTCCGATCGAGATTTGTTAACTTGGACATCTGAGCCGAGTTGTTTTCGTTTGACCACAGTTAACTCAGGATTAGCGCACAGGCGAACTTAATGAGGCTTTGGAAGATAAAGCCCAAGACGTGATGAAATTTAAAATAAAGAAGCCTAGCCTGTAATCTGTGGTTCATTTCTACAGCACAACGAAAGCAGCAGCACTTTGTTTACCAGCCAGATCAGCCACACGGATTAAACAGGTTGCTTTCCAACTGTAATGTCAATAATTTTCAGGCTTTCATGGGCGAATATTCAGCCGCATTTTACTGAACAATAGGCCATTTCCGAGTTCACGTCTTCCTCCTCTTCAAAGCGAGTCTAAGTGCAAAGATTTTGTGATGGTAATTTGTTCTACTTGGCATATGAATCAAAACTAAGTTTCATAAGAAAAACTTCGATTTGAAGAAGAGGCGGACATGAACTCGGAAATGGCCTATTAGATTTGCTTTTCGATCCTGATTTTAGACTGGAAAACTATTGCACTCGTCTGTTTGCTTATTAAAATTCGTTGGGCCATTTCCGACTTTCTGTTTGTCTCCCTTTAGAAGTGACTCTTGGTGCTCAAAGGCCGGGAAATGAGTTTGATTTGCACAAGAATACGCAAATCATTGAAACTGAGGCATGCAGGAACTCAGAAATGAAATGGGCTATTTGTTGGTTTCCCAGCTTTGATTGTTGACACTGATTAAAGTCAGCTTAATACGTAAACTATGCGAACGTGTCTTGCGCCGCTAGAAACTGACTAGGCTTTACACATTTATGTGTGCGAAAGTTTAGAAAAATGAGGCCTTCAATTGAATTCCGTGATGAGCGTCTCAGTGAGAAAAAAATTCACTGAAGGTGAAAAAACCGGCTTTTTCTTCGTGTAGAAGACACACATGAGGTAAAACAATAGAACAAAAATCGTGAAACAATACCTAATCAGAATTCGAAATCCCTAAAGACCCCTAAAGCTTTTGTTACGTCATGTGTGTCTTCTACACGAAGTAAAAGCCAAAAAAGCACACTCATTACCTTTGCAATATAGGTGACTTTCATAAATGGTGACCACATTTACATCTTTTGTATTTATGTCTATTGGACCTATTGCCCTCATTTTGAAAAAAAATGTTTTTTGAAATTTGCTCGTCATAGCCAGGACAGAAAGGTTTCTTAGCATTAAAACAGAAGAATATTTTAATTGGACGCCATTATGAGATATATTCCAAGCGTTTAGTATCGTTGAAGTAATATATCAAACACGAGAAGGAGTGTTTCATCGGATATCAAAACACCGAGAAGCGAGTTGAAAAACGAGGCCGAAGGCCGAGTTTTTTAACCGATTTCGAGGTGGTTGGATATCTGATGAAACACTCTTTCGAGTGTTTGATATTGCTTCTCAAAGGAATCAGTATTTTAAGAGATATTTGGGATCAAAGTTGGCGAAATTTTATGCTAATTAAGACCACATATCAAAACTTCCTTCACGGTAGTGATTTCTTTTGCTTTTGGCTTATGAATTATTAATGAGTTTGAGAACTGGTAATAAAAACCCGTGGATGTTTTCGCCCGCATGCGAAACGGGGAATATGTTTTATGCACGAGAAGATCACATCGCAGATTAAAACGCGTGCAAAACGGTGAATGCTAATTACCATAATTAATAATCAATATATAAATAGTTCACCGCATTTCAAGAATTGACAAGCAGTCTTCGACAAGTTTCAAGTTTTAGTGCAGTGGAGGAATACGTGGTTGCTTAAAGTTACAGCTAAGATGTCTGGCCGTGGTAAAGCACCCAAAGGCGGAAAGAACACAAGCAAAACGAGGTCTATGAGAGCAGGTCTTCAGTTTCCTGTCGGAAGGATTCACCGTTTTCTTCGAAAAGGTTTGTGCAAAAGGTCACCCTAAATCGCTGCATGTTGTTTCTCTCATGATTGTCAAAAAATGAGACGAAACGAAAGAGGTCTCGGAACTGTTTGCAAGAGTTTTTAAAAAGCCCAGTTGTAACGTTACGTAACGACAGTTGAGCTCTTATTTTTGTCTACGTTTCTTTCTGTACATGTAGTTTACACACACGATACACTAGGGACTTTTGAATTTGATAATTGAACCTTATCGAAGACTACTATCCTTCACCTGCAAGACACATCCACTCATGGGAGCTGTTTCTACTGACCCTTTCGCCGAAAATAATCAACAAAAGAATAAGTTCAAAACATGCATTCGTGCAAGGGTGAAGGTTACGCAAGCCATTTGTGTAAATTTGTTGAACATGACGTGTATTTGCTAAAACAAGGATGCTCTGGACGGCATTCCAAACTTGCGAATCACTCAGTACGCTGCTGTGTTAATTTACTATAGTTGCTGCTTTGACAGTGTTAAATCAATCATACTGTTCTTTGACTCTCATTTCAAACCGAAATTAAAATAGTTAATGAAATACAAGCGTTCCTGCTCGAGAGGCCTTTTCTGATGGGGAAGATAGACCCCATTCATAAATCGGGGCCAACAATGCAATTCATTCTGATAACACCAACTTGCCTCACTTATCCCAACAATGCAAGTTGGGATCAACACAAGGAAAATAAATATTAGCAAATAAAGAAACCTCGCCTGTGATCTGTTCTGTTGTAAAGCGGCACACAGGAAGAAAACACGAAAAAAGAGTAAAATCCCGACCAAAAAACAGCTAATCATAGTGCTCCATTGAGCCTGAGAATTGCTTGCCATATAATTGTATTCAACAGTTAGACCCGTCTCCCGCAACTACGGGTGAATAGCCCATGAGGCGAAACCGAACCTGTGGCTCTTGGGAAGAAGGTTCTAATTGTTTTAGTATCACCTAACTAGTCGGACAGAAAAAGCAATAATAAAGTTAGCAAATGCAAGTTGAAAATATATTTATTTGGCGAGTAAAACGAAACAAAGCGTCAAGCTTTTCGCCACCCGAGTACTATTAATATATTACTAATAGTCTTCTAGTAGTGTAGCGAATCCAAGTGCAGTATTGCATTAGTCCACCTTAGTTGGGCGATACGAATAGTAAATAGCTTGTTTTGGTGTCCCTTCCAGGAAACTACGCTGAGCGTGTGGGTGCTGGAGCTCCCGTTTACCTCGCTGCGGTATTGGAATACCTTACAGCAGAAGTTTTAGAACTTGCAGGTAATGCTGCTCGTGATAACAAGAAATCGCGAATTATCCCGCGTCATTTGCAACTCGCTGTGAGAAACGATGAAGAATTGAACCAGCTTTTACAAAACGTGACTTTAGCTGAAGGAGGTGTACTGCCCAACATACAGGCGGTACTACTGCCCAAGAAAACGGGATCAAAATCAGGGGGCTCGAAGATGGGAAACTCCAGCCAGAGCCAAGAATTCTGATAATTTTAAGTTTTTATAATTTACAAGCGAATTTTTTTTTTTTTTTTGGACAACACGCGTGTTAGAATGAATTGTGTTATTGGACTAATAAATCGACAATTTTCACGGCATCGACAGTTTTTCATGCACAGTAAATACACATCTATCTGACTGGTTTTGCTTTACGAGGTTAATTACTCGTAAATTACCATAACATTGTACTCGAAATAGTTAAAAGTTCTTGATTCATTAGCACAAATTTTACCATAAAACTATTCGCTAACTTTGAGGCGATCCAGGAAAGTGCTTGCACGAAGACAATGTTATTTACGCGCTCGTGAAGAAAAGTCTATCAAAATACTCCGGGCAGTTATCCAATCTTTTTTCAGTTAGTTGAGATGTTTTCAAGAGTGGTCGTCATTCCAGACCTGTTCACTCGAAAAGAAATCAACCTCCAAAAAAATTCTGAAATTTTCTTTCAGATAATGAAACGAAATTCATCTGTAAATAGTACCATTTTAAAGAAAAATTCAAATCATTGATCGGTGTAGCTTCTCATTACGTGCATTACGAGGAGTTTGTGCATTACGAGGAGTTTGTTTACATTCCTCAGATAGGAATGTATCTCTTTTCACTTCAGGTAGTGAAATATTTACAGTGAATTTTCAATCAAAGAAGCGGTAATTAAAAATGTAAACTTCTTGGAGATGCATGTAAGCACATGGGCCTGAAAGACCGCAAGAGGTAAACTTAACAAGCACAAAGGGCTTCGATGACGCTGAGCTCCGGTCAGATGCCCTCTAAATGCCCTAGTAAACGCAGGCGCTCGCACACACCGTTTTAAAATTGCTTGTCATCTTCGATTAAAAGGCCATGTTTATGGAAGTTTCTAAACGCGTATAAGATGGAGAATAAGTCAGCCTTCGTCAATACTCTTTCTGCATGTTGACTTTTTACATCTTTTTACAGAAGAATATCCCAACGAGGTGGCAGAGGATTTGTCAATATAAAAAGACGTCGCAGAATACATTTAAGGTGCGTTCGATTGACCGTATTCCGGAATAGGGACACATGGAATATAAGTTAGAAATCCTTCGTTTTTACGGAAATTCACATTAGAATTGTCAAATATCTGCTAAAATGTTATTTTAAACATTTTTGTCCTTGCTGCTTCGAAACGCGCCAAATATACCGTTTTCATCATCACTCCACCTATTCTTATTCCGGAATAGGGTCAATCGAACGCTCCCTAAGTTATAAACTGGATAATTCTAAGAACCATTCATTGTAATGAACAAGCATTTGATAAACACAAGATTATGGACTTTTGACAATCAGAGGGGACCAAATTGACCAAATCAGAACACTAAGTAAATCAGTCTCGCGCTGATCTGTGTTGCGATTGTTACTCAAGGGGGCTTGCCTGCGGTATGCAGCATTTGAATTGGCATAATTCATCATCCAAAATCCACAGTCGGATACAATCACTGGCAACTCCTTCCACCTCTCTAAACAAGATGGGTAATACACCTAATCGGCTGACACATGTTGTACCCAATTCAAACCCTTTAGGAATAAAACGTTTTGTTCCAAGGTATTTCCATATCATTTTGTGTATTGTACTTATATTACAATGCAAATACAACCTTAATCCCGGGAGATTAGATTTGGGTACAACATTGAGTTACCCGATTAGGTCTTAACCTGCGATCAGGCGTACTTTTCTTTAGACGGGGCGCGTAAAGGTAGGCCCTGTCTAGAGAAAGCCGTGTGCCCGTTCAGAATCTGGACTTTACTCGGATTGGCCGGAAAACAATAGAGCACTCAAAACCTCGCTTCGATTGGTTACAGCATTAAAAATCATATTTCTGGTAAATTCGGTGCTACACGGCCAACGTTTGTAAAAACTTAACCCTTCCTCGTACTTATACCTGTTCATTCAGTTCCCACGGCCTGGCTCCTGTCTGACCCTTGTGGCTCAGTCAGTAGAGCAGCGGTGATCTAACCCGAAGGCCTAGATCGTGGGTTCAATTCCCACTGTGGTCAGAGTTTTTGTCTGTCCTTGTGTGGGCCCATTTCCATTAGTACAAAACAAGCACTTCACATTACACTCTGATCAAATTATGGCCGCCGAGAAGATTTGAACAGGAATGATGTTTAGGCTCTGTTTACAGCTGATGTCGCCTCGACTTTAAAATCATTTTTTCGAAAATCTTTAAAGGAAGACCATAGAAAATGCATCTGAGGAATGGCTTGTCTAAAAGAAGTACTTGCACGTGTGCACGGGATTAGGCAATAGTGTTATTAACAGTCTCGAACATTCTAGAAAATAAAATGCATCGGACCACCTCCACCGACTCGAAAACGTTCGTGTATAGGGTAAGGCCTTTGGAATAAATTCAGAAGCAACAAGCTGTGAATCCAAAAAGAACCGAATATAACTTGCTGCCACAATCGGGGAATTAGCCGAGCTTGACAGAGAAATTAGCCATTGTTTCCGGAAGCGCTGAACAAAGGTTTAGTGACATGGTTCGAGCAATGCCTTGTCGAACGAATACGCTTTCGCCCAGTTGCGGGATCAAAATATAGAGTGTTTTCACTCACGTGATCAGTAACCTTGTTTTTCCACCGAAACAAAAGAAAACGTTTGCATGATAAAAGAGCTCGATTCCCTGAGGATTAGTTGGGGACACCAACATGGTCGCCGTTCCTTTGTTTTGGGACACCAACATGGCCGCCGTGACGTCACGTGAAAACACTCCGTAACGAAAACGCTACCCAGTGGAAAAATGTTTGTCGACGAGTGTTTGTCGACGAGTGCCATGAACATCAACAGGCCCTTGACAAGATCAAAGACGTTCTCATTACCGTTCTCATTACTGGTTACCATTTAAGCTGTTGCCTCATCTTCGGGGCTAGATTGCTTGTCGGGCTAGGTTGCTTGTCCAATATAGAGGTCCTAGAGTGTTCTGCGCGTAGCTTTGGTAGGTTTCAGGGGGGTAGTAAAAATGCGTAAATTTTATCCGGTAGACACAGCAGAATATTTAATTCACCTGCAATGGCGTCGAAGCTGTTGTAACGCGAATGGTGTTTTAGTGGGTCTTTTAAAGAATATCTACCCTTGTTGTGCTCAACATTAAAATGTCATTTCGATAAATAACACAAGCGGTGAATATCTGGAATCTTCAAAGCATCGATTGCATCTTTTGCCCATCGAGCCGACGAGCTGTATTTCTACTATTTACTAATAGGCCATTTTACAGTTGTTTGCTCAGCGACCAAGCCTATGAATAGGCTGCGAGGCTGCCGGTGACCTTGCATTGATACAGACCTCACTGCTTTTATCATGTAAATTGTGTTGTTATAACGCTAATTAGTCCATATTAACATCACAAAAGCATGAGGGTTTGTATCAAAACAGGGTCACCGGCAGCCTCGCTTCCATTGCTAGGCCTGGTAACTTAGCCACAACTGTAAAATGGTCTATTGTGATGTTATGTACGACACTGAAACCAATGGCAAATTCTCTGGTAACTTTTTCTGGTTGGATATGGGTTTAACAAACTCAAAGAAGGGATCCAACACCTTGAGTAGATCTGTTTTGTCTGGCAACTATATTTATTTGTGCAGAATGCCCAGCGACTGGTGCGGGCATTGAAAATTTGGATAACTACAAAAGAGAGAAAATAGTAAAATATAAAATGATTAAGATAGTACGCGCACTCTCATCGGTCAATACCTGCGTTTAGATGAGAGTATGTAAACAAGGTTGTGATATTACACGAATTTTGATTGGTTGTGTGTTGTCAGACGCGCGTTATGATTGGCTGATAGGAAATACGAGCGTGTATCAAGAAAAATCTGTTTCAATCAAGAAGTTAAAAAAGAGCACTTTCTTTCATTTGTGGAATTATTTTTGAGAAATAATTCATAAAAGGAACGGAGGACTTTTTTCCGTGTTTACATAGCCTCATCTAAACACTCGGGGAGTTGGGAGAATTCTCAATAGTTATACCAGCGAATGCGTCTCGCGTTTGCATAACTGTGTCGAATTTTCCCAACTCCCACCTCGTGTTTAGATGAGGCTATGTAAACACGGATAAAGTCCTGTATGGGTATTTAATAAGTAGCTATAGTCTCGGTAACAAATGTTGTAACGCAGACGGACATTTGCTCTTGTTCCCTCTCCCCCATTCTCGTCACCAGAGCCTTGGATCGACACAAGGCTCCGGCAAACTCTATCTAGGAGAACATGCGCCGTGGGGTTCTTGTAGCCAAAAATTGGCTATTTGAACCTTACGGCGTCTGCTCACTCCTTGTGCTAACATGAATGCACCAATTAGGGACGCTTTTGATTGTTATTCACGAAAACCAATGAGAAGACAGTTTGCTTCAGGGTTCCCCAGAGCTCTTCTCTCCCTCAGTCAAGAGATTGCCTCTCCCCCTTCAATGTTGATGTTTATGGGTTAAAAGACCAAAGACCCGACCAGCTGGTTTTCGCAACATTGAAGGGAGGGTGGAGGAGGGGTTCGTTATTAATAGGTTGGATGAGCTTTACTTGCTATTGTAGTGAAATGTTACAGCTATTTATGACCGAAGTTGTAACATAATTGTGATTGTTAAGGAACTGTAAAAGATGTGTATAGAATAAAATCTTATTAACTTCGTTTTAATGATAATGTTTAAGTAGCTTGATGTTTTAAGTATTTTTGTAGTATGTGATGTGAGTATTTAACTTATGTGTGTAATATATAAATTATTTAGGTAGTGCTCATTGTATTGTTTCAAGTGTTGTAGATTTCTTCATATTTCTGAATTATAATTTTACAAAGTAAAAAAAAAATGGAATGCTAGTCAGCTTGTTGTCCATTATTTGCTTCATCATTGAAGGAAGGGTTCTTGAGTAAAGGGTTTGATCCTGAACACTGGTGGGAAATTTATAGGCCATTTCCGAGTTCAAGCCTGCCTCATCTTCAAAGCGAGTCTAAGTGCGAAGTTTTTGTTATGAAAATTAGTTTTCATTCATATATAAAGTAGAACTAATTACCATTACAAAAACTTCGCACTTAGACTCGCTTTGAAAAGGAGGCAGACATGAACTCGGAAAAGGCCTATTTAGTTGCGTCAGTGTGGTTTTTGA
>NC_090883.1:857577-866790 GCF_036669925.1 Montipora capricornis
AAGCATAATGACCGATTACGACGAGTAAAAAAATCGGTTTTTTTATCAAGCTGTAAGTCGACTTCGGAGGTTGTTATTTGATGATTATTATCATACGATAGTATAGCCAGATAATAATCGGAAAACAAAGAACTGCTTTTAAAAATTAAGATCAATTCTATCATAGAAATGTTAAAAGCATGGTTTCTAAGAGATGAAAACGGTATCTTTACTTACTGACAGAGAGAGCTGACAAAGAGACGAGATGTTCGGAGACTGTTCAGAGGTAGTGTGGCCCAGTGGTCAGGGCGCTTGCCTTGAGATCCGGGGATCCCGGGTTCAAGACCCGCTCTGACAACTCGTGGAATTTGTTCCTGGTAGTCCCTGGTTCAACTTCCCAGCTGCACTTGTAAATAGCCAATTGGTTTGCCTCCGGCCAGTTGGGATTCTTAACAGTTGTTGTTGTCAGTCCGTTTCGTTGTGTTTCATTGGCCCTAAAAAGCCCCTGTGGGGAGCGGTCAGTTAAGTATGTATGTATGTATGTATGAGATTATTTCTGCGTGATCTCAACATTTTTTTTTTTTTCGAACGAAAAAAACCAGACATACACTATCTATTGACCCCTTCGTAAGACAAAGCAATGAAAGGTGTCATTACTCCACAAAAACCAGTGCAAGGATGAATCGCTTTACGTCCCACACCACAAGAAAAATCCTGAGGAGCAAACTGTAAGCATTTTTGATGATTTAAACGGCTATATTTGGCTGAAAATTCAACAATAACAACACATTTCCAATGGACTGTAATCCTCATCTTCGTCACCAGACGACTAAGTTAAAATGGTACCACATATCCTTTTATTGTTTAACGTCAACGTCACTACGTGTTGATCGTTCAATGGCGTGTGACACACTAGACATTTGTCTGTAAAAAACAAAAACAAAAACAAAAAAGTGGACAGTTAGTCTTTTTGTTTTACACGAAATCCTGCTCACCTAAGTTTTTAATTTAGTATTAGCCAATTTTATCATCGATTCAGTGTAGTATTAATCAACTTCTTATCATCGACCTACGATTCAACGAATTATTTTCGAATTAGTAATGCGTTATATACAACACGCCTTTATGGACTGACCGTCCACATTTCACATATCGTACAGTTACACACATTTTCTCATCCTTGTGGTATAAAGAGGCATGGGTAGTGCGGAGCATTCATTATTGCATCGTTTGTAGAAGTTCGCAGATCCTGATACATTTGCCAACGATCGTTGATTTCGTGTAAAGTCTTCAAAAATTCGTTAAATTTCCATTATATACTGGTTGACATAAAATACAAATTCCAAATCATCCGTGTCTTTCATCAACGAAACCATGTGCTTTTGAAGTTCAAACCGAAACTCCACTATATTTTCACGCATGGAATGTTTTAATGTTTTTGAAAATTCGTTTAAGGCATCTGACATTTGTTTTTGTTTCTTGAGTTTTGCCTTTGTTTGTGTTGTTTTTTCATTGATCATCGTATCTATAGGTTGAAAGTCTTTACATCCTTCGCTCAATAAACCTACAAACGACTCCAAATGATTCATAATAAAAGACAGCAAATGACAGGCGACGTCGTGATATTATTCGAACTGTGAAAACGAGGATAGCATAAATTACAGAAAAGTTGTGGTCCATATCTGATTGGTTTATAAAAATAATCTACAGATTTCCAGTCTAATATTCGTTTACATTTATGACATAGAACCAAATAATTCCAATCGCCTACCAAAACAAAGAACACTGTTTAGAAATGCAATAATCGTTCGATCCACAATTTAAACATAATGTTTTATCATCACGATTAGATGGTTTATAATCGAAACGTCTGTCACGATCTAATATGACTCGACATAAATCACAACATAATTGATTATGCAATATCAAACCAAAATTATAGTAAATATCGGTTTACTAAAACGTTCATTAATAATTTTTTGTTCTTTGTTGCTTTTTAAGACTTCTTCCTCTTCTTGTCGTTTTCGTTTTTCTAATAAACGTACGCTTGTACGAACTAAAAAATATTTTTTTTGTTTTTATTGCCGTTCAATGACATCAGACAGTAATATTGCATTAGTACAAGGACAAAATTGAAAACAATAATCACACAAATATTTTTGACGCTTCTCATCAAAACAAGTACATCTAAAATTTTCACAGCTACTACATTTGTTGGAACAATCTTGACATAAATTAGAGTCGTCGAGTGCCGTGTGATATTCACACATCCAACACAAAGCATCTATTTAAAAGTACATGTATTATTATTTAGAGTAGTTATGAAAACGTATACTCTGTTACATCTGCGTGGGTTGTCTATAGGTTAAAAGAATTATTTTAAAATATTTTAGTTTTATGACATTTGAAACAAGTTATTTTATTATGTGGATATATATAAACGTCGAGATGTTCTAAAAGATGATTATATAAATCTAGTTTCTGAATGAAAATCTTATTTGAACAACAAAAAGGATATGCTAAAAAAAATAAAACAAATTATTGATAATTGTATTAATAACAATCATCACATCTTAAATATTCAGTAACTGTTCCATTTATTTTATTTAAAACAAAAACAGGATGACCTTCCAGGATGTTAATCCACGTTCAACAAAAACTACAAGGTACAAAAGACACTAAAATGTAGGACGTTTTATTTTATTTTGCAATTTGTTGTTTCATTAACAATACTTCTTTCTGCAAAACATCCAATCTATCTTTCAATATGTGAAATGCTTGTCTACACAAGGTAAGATCAGATTCATCGAGTCCTATGCAGTGAATTAAAAGAAAGACATTGATCGAAAAATATTTGATTATCTTTTTTGGGACAGTAAAGTAAAACTGTAGCAGCCACGGTTAGTTTTTTTATTTTGATTTAAATCGCTTTTTTGCCATTTGTTCCTCTAGTTCGCGTTGATACCCTTAGTGAAAAGTCTTATTTTCACCCGTTTGTTTTTTTTCTTCTTGTAGTTTTTGTTTTCTTTCTTGGCTCAAATGTTTAGATAGCCGCGATATTCGTTCGAAATCGTCTTCTGTAATTAACCATGCTCTCTTACCACGAGTGTTACTCGTCATTAGTAATATCCGGTTTAAAGTGTCCCACTTTTGCCAACAGATATTTGCCCACTGCTCTTGCCAGAGGTTTACTCTTTAACAAAGCCGATCTTTGATTCGTTCACTTCTTCTGATACCGCGAAAAAGCTTTTCAATACCTGACGTTTTCCGTAATTGTAAAATAATAAGGCCAATGCCACGTGAGCTAGCTTTTCGTTTGGTAATGGCTTGCGGTTATAAATGAAGTCGTATATTTCTGGCCAATACTCGTCAAATATCTGATTTGGTGTCAAATATTCACTTTCGCTCATTTATGATTTTTTATAAAATCCCTTCACGAATGCCTCTCTGTTGGGAAATACACGATTCGACCACTAATATCGTCACGAGAATAATAAAGTAATTTATGTACATCATCACCCCTGTATTCCTGGTAGTCTCTCTGATATGGTCGGAAAATGGTGACTGTTCTTTTGTTTTTAAAAGCGTTATTGTCCATAAACGATTTCGATTAAAGGATTGAAACGCTCAGTTAACCCTTCCTCTGGTGTTACATACGACCAAAAACGATCTTGTATGGATTGTTCCTGGTGTAGATATATGAATACGTAACCACCTCAGCTGGCTATCTTCGATTTATAGTATTCTAGTAGAAAGTTCACATCTTGTTTATCTGTAAGAAACTTATGGAACCATTGACGTAATGCATTGTGTTCTGCCGGGAAATGAAAGAAAGAAAATCCTGACGCTTGAGATCGTAATGCCGTGGCATTTATCGAACGAGGGTAGAGCGCTTGTTGTGTGATGAATAATAATAGATTTAAATGATGTGCCATTTTGGTCAAAATATCAATCATATCATCACTCTTGTAGAGTCGGTTCATCCAATCATCAAATATTGATATGGTTGTTGTTTGTTTTTTTATTATTTTGTACCAGTTCTTCGATTTGTCGTTTAGTAGGGTAAGTAGAGTAAAATTTCACACCGACTTCTTTTCCTGGAATGTCGAAAGGTCGCGAATGCCACTCGGATCCCTTAAAATAATAAATATTGTCCAAGAAAGTGTCTTGTTTCCATTCACCATTTTCGTTTTTAACAGTGCCGTGTAATATTTTGTGTTTATGAAGTAGAATTTTAGCTAATAAAGTCGTTTTACCCGCCATGGTGCCTCCTATGAAATAATACACGCCTGGAGAACGTATCTTTAAGGGTTTCGTCATTTCCACATCGTGTGAAGAGAAAAATTTCTCGGGAGATATATCTTCGTCGTCGCACAAGCTTAAATTTTCTGCTAAAATCATTTCTAAAGCACTAGAATGAGTCGCCATTTTGTTTTTCTCTCTTTAAATGAATCACTCGAAGTAACATATAGGTTTATAATCCTTGATTTATATACACAACTCTTTAATTTAATTTTTCAAATCTTTTATCCACTGTAAGTGTAGAGGCGTCGATTTCCCATGCGGTAAAATGAATTGCATCTGCTACTGCTGAAGTATTTTGGAGAGGCTAAACAGATTGGATTCGTATAGGGGACCACTGCATGGCCTTTCTCTGGACAGGTGGCTAGGTTTTCTAGGAGAAAAAAAAACGTAAATCTCTTCGATGCCAATCTTCAGATAAGAGTTGTAGACAAAAATAAAATAAACTCACCAATCTCCTCCACCAAGGTTCGTCTTTTATCTCTCTGTTCGAGCTTCGTTTTCTTTTGTAAAATATATTCTGGGTGCGCTGGTGGAAGGACCTTCCATAAACTTTCCATCTTTCTTGAAATGAAGTCTCTTGAACTCGAATGCGCTATTTTGAATATCGAGCTCGTTTGGGTATTGGGTTGGACTACACACACACGCCTGGGACTTTTTTACATCGTGTGACAAAATCAAAACACTGGAATAAGCCATCATTTGTTTGTTCTATTCTTTAATATCATTCAAGATAACACCTAGGTTTACAACGTTGATTTATAAGACGAAAAGAAGTCTGTCAGTCCACCGTACAAATTACTATTACTACCAATTTTCTGTGGTTTAGATGATAACAAGTACTCGTGTCTTTCGTTATTTAAAATTTTTGGATACCATGCATGAACCGTATCACGCACAAAGCGATCATTGGCTTCGTTATCGCCTTCGTCTAAATATTTATCTAGTACAGAGAAATCTAATTTAGTTAATCGTTCGGGTCTAGAAAATAACTTTTTAAAAAATAAACAATAATCACCGCACACGGTGTTACAATCTTGTTGCTTTATGACCAGCGTAAACTGCTCCTGGTAATTCAAGGGCCGATGACCGTACGAATCGAAAAATAAACAATGTTCTCTCTCGGGCCTTTTTACCACGGCAACCCAGTGTTGGCCCGGTTTTGAGATGGGGTCCGTATTCAAGATGATAGCCCAGGTGGATTGCGTGTCTTTCACTAGACCATTTACATCTAATTCATCGGCACCAAATACTCCTCTAAAATATCTAGAAATATCTTCGTCTGCTAAACACGCTCTTCTCAATTGTATTGTATCGTGCATGATTCGTTTTCTTTTCTTTTTTTTTTTTTTTTTTGCTGTTCACTCGCCCAATAGATCACCTTCGTTATTATAACACTTGGGGTATTGCTCGTAAATGGCGGCCGTGAGCTGACGTTGAGGTCAACTCCAATCGTTATTGTCCGAGTTGTAACACATGAATATTTCGGGCTCTAACCAGAATATGACTACTCGCAGTTTTTAAACCACCTGATCACTCCACACGGTGACCTCTACCTGAGAGTCCAACCTATTTATGTGGTGCATTCCACTGTTTGCATTTGGGTTCAGTATTATCCAGGCCCATTTTTGAGCGTCTGCAAGTTTTTGCCAGTCTTGAACGCAGCTATTGTGACGCAAGGGATTATCTTCCTTACACCAGAAGTCACACTGCATTTCCCATAATTTTCTATTCACAGCCGCGTTATCGCGCCAATCCAGCGGTCCTTTCTTAAAGACGGGCTCTCCACCGATGTTATCTGAATTTTGACGATTCCACTTCGCGAAAATGGAATTTTCTCTCTTCCTAAATTACCATCGCCACGTAAATCGTCGTCCAACACGAACGCTATTCCAAATTGATCTGGCTTGTTATTTTGCAATTTAGTCATTTCTGGAACGCTGATGCCCACACTGGTCGGATCATTCGTGGTGTTGAAAGTCCTACTCGCCTCCACCATAACCATGTGATCTGTTTCGTAATCGCTGGGAGGTTGATCGAAATAAGCATTTTCGGTTTTCTTAAAATCCTTCTTGGGCAGCCTGAGATAGGGCACTATCAATCTCGTCTTGGTGTGATCTATGCTATAGCGAATGTCATCTGCAGACATTTTAGTGCCTTGAACTTCCGCATGCGCCTCCTTGGCTATCAAAAAACGACCCGGCTTAGCTAGGTTGTATTGAACCCTCACAAACGGGTGCATTGCCAGGGCCGGGAAATATTTATTCAACAAGAAAAATGCACCGGGTAAAATTTGCTTTCGCAGCGGAAAAGGCATTTTACCTCCTGTGGAACTTTTTGTCACTTCGTCTGCCAGATCCATGGTGGATCCCATTCCACTTCCGAGTGATCCACACTCAGGTCCAATTTTTCGTTTTCCACAGTTCGTGATTTGCCCAAGAGAGAACCAGACGTGTTGTGCAATAAACCACTTTTATTGTATGTTTTACGTATGTATTTTTTACCCTGTTTTTCTTCCCACTGAAATTTTAACATGTACATCAATTTCGCATGTAGTCGATACAGATCCGCTGTGGCATTTAACTCTTTCTGGTCTGAAAAAGACACCTGAATACTCACAATCACGTCTTTGTTTGCCAATAAAGAGAGTTTCACGAACTTTTGACCATCCTTAGCCGTTCTAGGATGATGAAAATTAAGCCATCTAGTGATTTTTGCGCGAGAATCCACTTCTTTTCGATGAATGGATATCCACGTTTCCAACGCCCACGTCGACGGATTCATCACGTCTTTGCCCTGTGGTTTTAAGTTGAAATGATATCGACCCACCGTGAAATCACTTTCGTTCACGTCGGGGCTAATTCTTTCTTCGTAATGATCGTCTAAAGTAAAGTAAAGTAAAGTAAAGCAACCATATTTAACGTCGATAACTCGTAACAGTAATTCAACTGACAAACCTGAGGTCGACGGTGCGCACATTTTCCTGCCCCCTCTCCATCAGTGCTCCGTTTTACAGGTATTTAAAGCTACTTAGCTTCACGGAAAGGAAAGAAGTCGAAACAATGATGCGAGATCCGGGAATCGAACTCTGGACCTCTTGCACCAAGGCCACGCACTAACCGACTGTGCCATCCTTGCTCCTTAACGTATTAAACATCAATTTTTCTTGAGTATGTTCAGGCTGTTCTTTGACCATGACCAACTTTTATGGCTCCTTCGCCATCTTGTTCCTCGGCTTTTCGTTTTCTACGTTCTTCTTCCTTAATGTTTAATAAATACTGTAAACGTTCGCCGCAGTTTCTCCACCGACATTACCTACCGTGAGAGCAATCACTCTGATAATAATTTATTTAATGCTAATTCAAATTCTCTTTCTTTATCGCTTTTACTCGATGCTAGATTATCGTCCTCGTAATCTCCGCATTCGTGGTCACGCAGACGTTTGTTACTCGCGCGTTCTTCTAGATTTGAAGTCGTCTCCACCGCGGGTCGTTTTAAACACGATTTTTGTTTTACAGTGTTTGTACATCTGTTAGTATTATAGCCCCCACCAGTCACGTGTCGCAAAAGAGGATTCGACTCTAACATGTCTTTTAATCTATGTAATTCCTCGATGGCTCTTTCTTCTTGCATTTGTTCTTCCACGAGTTCTAGCACTTCCAACATTCGATTTTGTCTTCCATGTTGACCTAGATTTTGTATGTACTGCGTGCTTTCCAATCCTTTCTGTTGTTGTTGATTCGGATTTACTCCCGTCACCAGAGAAGTCAGGAGTTGTATGTATCGACCCGTTTCCTGTTGTGTCTGTTTGACACTATCCAAGATGTCTTTTTGTTGTTGTACATAATCCAATAGATCCGATTGTTTATTATTTTTTCTTCTCTCGAACACGAAACTCCATCTTTGGAGGACATCTTATACTTCTTTATTTACTTCTCCTCTCAATTTTTTATCTTCTTGCAATGCGCTGCCAATTGTTCTCTCAGTCGAGAATGAGCATCGCTGAGTGGTTTTTGTTTCTCGACTACCATCTCGAGATTCGGTTCGCCCGTAGATCTTTCGGTTTGATCTCTCGTAAATGACTTATCTTTACTATTATTTGATGTTCTCTCTTGTATGTTCCTTCCAGGAATCGGCATCGAAATACACATTAAATGATTTGACTAAAGGCATTTTTTGTGATAAAATATTTAAATTTGCAATCTATCTGAGAGACCAATTTATCCATGTGGTGCATTCCACCGTTTGCGTTTTTTGGATTGAGTATCATCCAAGCCCATTTTTTTATCATCTGCAAGTTTTTGCCTGTCTTGAATGCAAATATTGTGACGCATGGGATTACCTTCCTTATAATAAAATATTTAAAATCGGTATGTCCTAAAAGGGCTCGTTTTACCCAGAAGTAATCCATCACCTCGCTGTTGTAGTTGTCTCTGTTGTTGGAATCGATATAAATGATCGTCTTTCTTGTTTTCACCAAAATCGTACCAAGTTCGCATCGGTGGGAAAATTCCACTTCCCGATTGTTTACGACGTTTGTTTTTATTGATGCGATCGTGAATCGCCTTGCCCGCCAACGCTGTTGCTTCGTACAATGCCAGAGTGGGGAGGATGTATTTTTTACCTCGTTGCCAAGCGGAGACTCAAAAAACGCCTATTCAAACCACCTGTTTGTCTTTCGAAATCATTTTTTCGTATTCTGATTTCTCTTTTTGTGTAGCTCTCGCATCAATAGAGCCGTCGGGACACCCACCAAAACGGAAGCCAACAGGGCTTTCGAACTGTGTCTCTTCAACTTATTCCTAAAACACGACATTTCGCATCGCATTTTCGGCATTGCGAATGGCCTGTCGGTTTCGTGTTGGACGTCACTCCACCTACTTGAATTCGTTTAATATCGATCTAGTACGATATGCCTCTTGAGAATTTTTT